>NC_091475.1:207460582-207746389 GCF_036971445.1 Narcine bancroftii
TGAGCAGCACGTCAAGTCCCGGGCCCCAAAGGTGTGGCGGCACTGATAATGACTTTTCTGCGCTACTTTAAATATCCAACATGCTGGCATAATATGTTCATCTGCAAGATGTTAGGGAGTCGATGACTTGTGAATGAAATGCATCGGTTTGCCGGGGGGGACTTTGCACTCCCATGCTCCACCTTCGCACCAGGGTTCTGCACAGATTCACTAAACAGTCCTGGGTGACTGTGTCATCACAACATCATCAGCCCATCCCTGGACATTTATAGAGCGAGGTGAAGGGCTCCGCTGCACCTCTGACACAAGGATCGGAGTCGACACCTTGGAGGCGCTCCTGGAGCATTTATGCAAGTAGGGTCAGCAACGTGAGGGGGGAGAATCTCTGCCTTCACAGATGCTTTTTAAAAAACTCTATAAAAGGGCCTCGAAGGGGGGGGGTGTGTGGGGAGGTGGGGGAAAGGAGCAAAAAAAAAGTCTGAGAATGGCTGGCTAAAGGAAAGAACAAAGTGAAGACACAAGATTCTACACAGCTCCTTGCAGTTGGACAAGAACACAAACCTTGTCTTAACTGCAAGAATGGAGCACTTTAGACCAGCCATTCTCAATCTTTTTTTGGCTATGGGCCCCTTATGATTCTGCTCAAAGTTATGGGCCCCCCTCCCTTGCGTCGTGGTCAAGTTTAGTTTCTTCTGTTCTTCGCTCCTACCATAAAATACATTAAAAATATATTTATGTTATGTGGGGTGAAAAGAAAACAAGGCTTTTACTTAAACATGCTGCGGCCCCCAGAGAGGGACTTAGGGACCCTGTTAAGAATAGCTGCCCTAGACACATTGTCCACTGCCTTGATGTTGTATAAATCTGCCACCTGTCCCTCAGGGAATGGCAAAGGTGAACCTCACTATCTTGACTCTTCTCTGATCCATTTACTAATGCAGGTGAAGCAACTATATTTGCATTTTCCTACAGTAGAAAAGACCATTTGGCCCCATATTGGCTCTCAGAACCATCTCATCCATCGGCAGGAGAAAAGGAATGGTTCACATGTCGGGCTGAAATTCTTCATTGGGACTCAAAGGGTGCCTGCTCCCTCCTAACTTTCCCTTCTACATGTACAATAGTTTAGCGTTTATGTGACCAGCACAGACCTATTATTATAAAGGAATCCTCTCCCACATGCAAACTCAGCAACCTGCCAGACAACAGTAGCACTGACAGTAACAGGAGCAGATGGGCAAGCAATGAAACAAGGAGGAATTTAAATTTTAAACTTAGACATACAGCATTGTAACAGGCCCTTTCAGCCCATGAGCCCGTGCCTCCCCCCCACCCCCCCCCCCAATAAATACACCAATTAACCAACAATCCCTGTGGAATGAGAGAGGGTTTCCTATGGGTGCTCCGGTTTCCTCCCACCCTCCAAAACGTGGAAGGAAATCAGAGCACCCAAAGGAAACCCACTCAGACAGGGGGAGAGTGTACAATCTCCTAACAGACTGTGCTGAATTCGAACCCCAGTCTTTGTCCTTCCTCTCCAACACCCACACCAAGAAAAGCTCTGGGATTTGATTAGGGAGCTTAAGGTAAAAAGAACCCTGAGGAGGCAGTGGGTGCAAAGTGACAAAATTCACTCTGGGGGTTTGAGAGAAGCTAAAATCAGATGCATCTGTATTACAGTGGTGGAGCACTGGAATCTACGGAGGTGTGGGAGAGGACCTGGCCAAATTGGTTGGAAAGGAACCCGATCAGGGAAGAGGGTGGAGCTGCAATAATTCTGGGAATAATTTAAAGGTGCAGGATAGCCTGATCCCAAAGAAGAACCAACCTTCTAAGGGGCGAGAGCTGATCACGGAATTCAACGACAGCATAAATGCAAAAGGAGGCACATGGTACAGTATTGCAAACATTAGCAGGAAGCTAGAGGTTTGGGTGGCTTTTAAAAACCAACGGAAGGCAACGAGAAAAGACATATTGGGAGAAAAGATGAAATATGAAAGTAAGCTAGCCAATCACATCTGAGAGGATACTAAAAGTTTTTTTTAGATATTATAAAGAGAAGTGAGGGAAGAGTGGACATCAGACTGCAGGAAAATGACTCTGGAGAAGTGGTAATGGGGTCCAAAGAAATGGTGGATGAAGTAAATAGGTAAATGGGAGTTGGAGTGGGAGTATGAGAGAGCAGGACAGTTTAGGAAGGTGAATGGTAGAATTGGAACGGCCATGGTGGAAGAGGACATTGTGCGAGTGGGCCAGTGTTAGAATGGTGAGTTAAGGCTTTGGTGCAAGAGGCTTTGGTGAGAAGAGGTGGAGACTAGGTAAGACTCAGCTGAGATTTTATTATTATTTATTCTTTCACCTTATATTAGTGCCAAGTTAGAATGGTCAGAATGGCAACAGGGTTAATGAAGCGTTCATCTAATGAGATACGAGAATTCTGGGAGATTTGCCAGATAGTTACATCTGCATTGAGTTGCAGCTTCTTACATACTGTATTTGGGAAATGGAGCTGCATCTCGATGACCTTCAGCTTGTACGGGAGAATGACGAGTTCATAGATGAAAGCTACAGGGTGGCAGTCACATTGAAGCTGCAGGGTGATGGTCGGGAGAGGGAAAGAAAAAGTAAGCAGAAAGGTGGCGTAGGGTACGTCGGAGGCTGTTCTACTCAATAATAAATAACCCAGTTTGGATACTGTTGGTGGGGGGGGGGACGACAACCTATCAGGGTAAAGCCACAGGGTCCAGGACTCTGGCACTGAGGCTCAGGGAAGAGGGAGAAAAGGAGAGCAGTAGCAACAGGGGATTCAATAGTTAGAGGTGCAGATAGGAGATTCTATGGACACAAGGGAGACACCTGTTGTTGCCATCCAGGTGGTAGGGTCACAGACATCTTGGGTCGGGTCCATAACATCCTGTAAAGGGAAGGTGAACAGCCAGAAGTCATGGTGCACGTTGGTAGGAAAAACAATGAGGTCCTGAAGAAAGAATACAGGGAACTAGGTAGGAAGCTGAAAGACAGGACCTCAAGGGGAGTATTCTCAGGATTGCTGTCCCTACCATGCATCAGTGAGGGCAAGAATTGGATGATATGGCTGATGAATGTGTGGCTGGCATAATTGGTGAAGGTTGGGATCTATTCTGCGGAGGGCAAGATCTGTATAAAAAAGGACGGGTTACACCTGAACTAGAAGGGGACCAATATCCTGGCAGAGAGATTTCCTAGAGCAGTTGCGGAAGGTTTAAAACTAGTTTGGCAGGATGAGGGGAACCAGAATGAGAGGCAGATGGTGAAAACGTTGATGCGATGTGTGAGCCGGACAGGCAGTGGAAGGAGCAAAGTTTAAAGGATTGAAATGTGTTTTCACATTTTTAGGGGCTAAGGAGATGAACTTAGATCATGATGTTGTGGCCATTACAGAGACTGGGCTGACGCAAAGACAGGATTGGCTGATGCAGGTACCAGGATTTAGATATTTTAAAAGGAATAGGAAAGGAGGTTAAAAAAAAGTGTGGAGGTTGGCGGGTGGTGGGGGAGGGGGGGGGGAAAGTAGCATTACTAATCAGGGATCACACCTGTAGAAGAGGAGGACCTTATGCTGGGATAATCTACCAAGTCAGTATGGGTGGGTCAGAAATTAGGTTGGAGCGATCATTCTATTGAGAGTAGTATATCAGCCCCAAATAGCTACTGAGGCACAAATAAGTAGGCAGATTTTCGAATGGTGCAAAAATAGCTGGGTTGTTGACTGGCACCTCCCTACTGCAAAAGGGAGATGGAGAAGAATTGGTCAGGTGTATCTAAGAAGGATTCCTGACACAAAAAGGTGGACAAGCCAACTAGAGTTCATACCAGATCTAGTATTGGGCAACAAACCTGGTCAGGTTACCAGGAGCATTTTGGTGAGTGACCACAACTCCCTGACCTTTAGCATAGCTCTGGACAAGCATGGAAGTAGGCAAAATAGTGAAGTGTTTAGTTGATGAAGGACTAATTACAGTGGGATTAGGAGGAACTGCGGAGACTAAATTGGGAATGGTTGTTGTCAGGGAAAAGCGTAGAAGTAGCAGGGAAGGTTGGGGGGGGGGGGGGAGTAGTGGGGGAGCCTGGATGCATTTGTCCCAATGAGCAGGGAAAAGATAGTAGGATAAAGGAACCATGGTTGACAAAAGAGGTGAGACAGAAGGAAGCATACATAGGTTTAGGAAGCAAAAGATAGGAAGGACTAATGAGATAAATGGTAGCCAGGAAAGAAATTAAGAAAGGATTTAAGAGAGGAAGGTAGCATGAGAAGGTCTTGTCAAGTTGGATTGAAGAAAACCCTAAAGTGGTCTATGCACAAGTGAAAAACAGAAGGATGACTTAAGTGAAGGTAGAGGTGCTCAAGGATAAAGGAGGCAACAAAGAGGTCCTAAATGAATACTTTGCTTCAATATTCATCAGAGAGAGGAACCTTGATCAACATCAGTAATAGAACAGGTTTATCTGTTGGAGCAGGTTGAGGTTTAGAAAGAGGAAGTGTTAGATCTTCTTAAAAACATCCTGATTGATATGTCCCCAGGACCGGATGAGATATATCTGAGGTTACTACAGGAAATGAGGGAACAGATTGCTGGGGCATTGCCAATGGTCTTTGCAAACTCCCTGGACATGGGAGATACTGGAGGATTGGAGAATGGCAAATGTCATTCTGGGATTTATAGACCAGCGAGTCTTAAGTCAGTGGTGGGCAAACAAGTATTCTTAGAGACAGAATTTACGAGCATTTAAAGAAATATTGTCTTCTAAGACATAGACAGCGTGGCTTTGAGATGGGTAGGCTGAGCCTCACGAGCGTAAATGAGTTTTTTGAGGAAGTAACAAAAGAAATTGATGAAGGTAGGGTGGAAAAAATAGTGTATGTGAATCTTAGAAAGCCATTTGACAAGGAAGGGGGACTCATTCAAAGTCATGAGGCGTGGGAACCATGCAGAAATAGTTTCAGAAATAGTTACCTGCAGAAAGCAGAGGGTAGTAGAAGGTCAGTGGTTTTCAAACTTTTTCTTTCCACTCACATACGACCTTAAGTAATGCCTATGCTGCAGGTGCTCTGCGATTAGGAAGTCAAGGTATGACCTGCGGAAGGTCATATCTAGTGGCAATTCCTGAGAAAGCTAGAAACTGGCCATTACAGCCTACAAAGTGAGGGTGAACTCTATAGATGGCTGTGATGCTTCATTACCCGATGAGCTGAACACCTTCTATGCCCGCTTTGTGAAGAAGAACGAAAAGGTGCCTACTGAAATCCCTGAAAAGGCTGAGGACCCTGTGATATCTGTCTCTGAGAGCGCTGTCAGAACACCACTCAAGAGGGTGAATCCTCGCAAGGTGTCAGGCCCTGACGGCGAACCTGGCAGGGTACTGAAAATCTGGACTAACCAACTAGCCAGAGTGTTCATAGACATTTTCAACTTCTCATTGCTGCAGTCAGAGGTTCCCACCTGCTTCAAAAGGGCATCAATCATCCCAGTGCCCAAGGAGAGTGGCATGGACTGCCTCAACAACTACCGCCCAGTAGCACCGACTTCTACTGTAATGAAGTGCTTTGAGAGGCTGGCCGTGGCCAGAATTAACACATCCCTAAGCAAAGGCCTGGACCCACTGCAATTCATCTATCTTTACAATCGCTCTACAGCAGATGCAATATCGCTGGGTCTCCACTCTCAATCACCTCAAAAACAACAGTTCATACATACAGCTGCTCTTCCTCAACCACAGCTTGGCCTTCAACACCATTATTCCCTCAGTGCTGGTCAACAAGCTACAAACTCTGGGCTTCTGCACCCCTCTCTGCAACTGGATCTTTGACTTCTTCATTGGAAGACCATAGTCAGTACGAATTGGAAACAACGTCTCCTCCGACACAGGTGCACCTCAGGGATACGGGCTTAGCCCACTGCTCTACTCATTATACACCTATGACGGTGTGGCCAGGCACAATTCCAATGCTATCTACAAGTTTGCCAATGACACCACAGATGTCGGCAGAATCACAAATAGCAATGAGGAAGCGTCCAGGAGGGAGAGAGATCAGCTAGTTGAATGGAAAAATGACAACAACCTTGCGCTTAACGACAGCAACAACAAAGAGATGATTGTGGACTTCAGGCATTGACCCAGTCCTCATTGAGGCCTCAGTAGTGGAGAGGGTCAAGACCTTCAAATTCCTTGGTGTCAACATCTCTGAAGATCTACCCTGGAGCCTCCACGTTGATGCAATCACAAAGAAGGCTCACCAGTAGCTATAATTTGTGAGGTGTCTGAGGAGATTTGGTATGTCACACCGAAGAATCGCGTAAACTTCTACAGGTGTACTGTGGAGAGCATTCTGGCTGGTTGCATCACTGCCTGGTATGGAGGCACCAACTCACAGGACAAGAAAAAAACTCCAGAGGGTTGTTTATTCGGCCTGCAACATCATAGGCACCAGACTTTACTCCATCGAGGACATCTACATGAGTGGAGTCTTAAAAAAGCAGCTTCAATCCTTAAAGACCCCCACCACCCAGCCCATCCCCACTTCACTCTTCTACCATCGGGAAAAAGGTTCAGGAGTCTAATGATGAGCACTCCACAGCACAAGGACAGCTTCTTCCCCGCTGCCATCAGATACCTGAATAATCAATGAACCCAAGACACTGCACTGTTATTTTAATTTTTTATAGTAATGTTGTAAGATGGTTCATAATATGAATGTTTGCCCTGTGACGCTGCCGCAAAACCCCGAATTTCATGACTTGTTCTGACAATAAATTCTGAAAGAAAAAGTTTGAAAAACCACTGCTTTAATTGTACTTAATTGACTCGTTATGTGCACAGTTTCAAAACTCCAAAGGAAATGGGCTAATGACAATTTTTCTCAAGCAAATATTTCAATAACAAATGGGTCTAGAGCAGTGGCTCTCAACCTTTTTTCCCCACTCACTTACCACCTTAAGTAATCACTTACTATCAGATCACCAATGGCTCAGGGATTACTTAAGATGGTATGGGAGTGGAAAGAAAAAGTTTGAAAGCCATTGTAGTAGATGAAATCTATTCTGCCTGGAGGCCAGTGACAAGTGGAGTTCTGCAGGGTTCTGTTCTGGGACTATTGCTCTTTGTGGATTTTAAAAATGACCTGAACTTAGAAGTGAAAGGATGGGTCAGTAAGTTTATAGATGACTCGAAGGTTGGAGGCATTCTGGATAATGTAGGTTATAACAGGATAGTGACAGGATGTAGAGTTGGATGGAGAAATGGCAGATGGAGATCCATCTGGAAAAGTATGAAGTGAAGAATTTGGAATGTTGAACTTGAACTTGAATACATGGTTAATGGCAAGAATATTTACAGTGTGGAAGAACAGAAGGGATTTGTGGTCCAAAGCCATAGATCTCTCAAAGTTGCTGTGCAAGTTGATAGGGTAGCTAAGAAGGCCTATGGTACAGTGGCCTTCCTTAGCCAGGGATTGAGCTAAAGAGTCGTGAAGGAATGTTGTAGCTCTATAAAACTCTGGTTAGACCACACTTAGAATATTGTGTTCAGTTCTGGTTACCTCATTGCAGGAAGGATGCCGAAGCTTTAGAGAGGGTGCAGAACAGTTTACCAGGATGTTGCCTGGATTGGAGAACATGTCTTATGAGAAAAGGTTAACATAGCTAGGGGTTTTCTCTTTGGAACAAAGAAAGATGAGAAATGAATGGATGTAAAAATAATAAGCTAAGAGGTGAGATGAGTTAAACATGAAAGTCTGCAGACTCTGTGGTTGAAGTAAAAATACAATGCTGGAGAAACTCAGCAGGTAAAACAGTGTCCTTTATGTCTTTCTTTCTTTGGCTTTTACGGAGGGGGTAAATGTCCACGTCAGCTGCAGGCTCGTTTGTGGCTGACAAGTCCGATGCGGGACAGGCAGACACGGTTGCAGCGGCTGCAGGGGAAAATTGGTGGGTTGGGGTTGGGTGTTGGGTGTTTCCTCCTTTGCCTTTTGTCAGTGAGGTGGGCTCTGCGGTCTTCTTCAAAGGAGTTTGCTGCCCGCCAAACTGTGAGGCGTCAAGATGCACGGTTTGAGGCGATATCAGCCCACTGGCGGTGGTCAATGGGGCAGGCACCAAGAGATTTCTTTAGGCAGTCCTTGTACCTTTTCTTTGGTGCATCTCTGTCACGGTGGCCAGTGGAGAGCTCGCCATATAACACGATCTTAGGAAGGCGATGGTCCTCCATTCTGGAGACGTGACCCACCCAGCGCAGCTGGATCTTCAGCAGCGTGGACTCGATGCTGTCGACCTCTGCCATCTCGAGTACTTCGACGTTAGGGATGAAAGGGCTCCAATGAATGTTGAGGATGGAGTGGAGACAACGCTGGTGGAAGCGTTCTAGGAGCCGTAGGTGATGCCGGTAGAGGACCCATGATTCGGAGCCGAACAGGAGTGTGGGTATGACAATGGCTCTGTATACGCTTATCTTTGTGAGGTTTTTCAGTTGGTTGTTTTTCCAGACTCTTTTGTGTAGTCTTCCAAAGGCGCTATTTGCCTTGGCGAGTCTGTTGTCTATCTCGTTGTCGATCCTTGCATCTGATGAAATGGTGCAGCCGAGATAGGTAAACTAGTTGACCGTTTTGAATTTTGTGTGCCCGATGGAGATGTGGGGGTGCTGGTAGTCATGGTGGGGAGCTGGCTGATGGAGGACCTCAGTTTTCTTCAGGCTGACTTCCAGGCCAAACATTTTGGCAGTTTCCGCAAAACAGGACACCGTGAGCAGGAAAGGGCTTTGGCAAATACTAGAGCACATCGGATGCCCCCCAAAGTTCCTCAACATGATTATCCAACTGCACAAAAACCAACAAGGTCGGGTCAGATACAGCAATGAGCTCTCTGAACCCTTCTCCATTAACAATTGTGTGAAGCAAGGCTGTGTTCTCGCACCAACCCTCTTTTCAATCTTCTTCAGCATGATGCTGAACCAAGCCATGAAAGACCTCAACAATGAAGATGCTGTTTACGTCCGGTACCGCACGGATGGCAGTCTCTTCAATCTGAGGCGCCTGCAAGCTCACACCAAGACACAAGAGAAACTTGTCCGTGAACTACTCTTTGCAGACGATGCCGCTTTAGTTGCCCATTCAGAGCCAGCTCTTCAGCGCTTGACGTCCTGTTTTGCGGAAACTGCCAAAATGTTTGGCCTGGAAGTCAGCCTGTCCTTTATGTAGGAAAGATAAAAAATATATAACAAACATTTCGGGCTTGAGCCCTTCATCAAGGTATGAAAAACAGTAGGCAGGTGCCAGAACAAAATTGAGGGGGGAGGGAAACAGTCCCAAAGGCAGGAGGTAAGAGGTGATTAAGGGAGAAAGTGCATACTTCCAAGCAGGGCGAGAAGGGATGACTTTGTAAATGGAGAGGGAACAGAGTGAAGAACTGAAAGAAAGAAGGCAAAGGGAAAAGCTAGCAGAAGCTGGAGAAGTCGGTGTTAATGTCTTCCAGTTAGAGAGTGCCCAGATGGAAAATTTGAAGCGTTGCTCCTCCAATTTACGGGTCATCTTGGTGGGACAGTATACGAGGCCATGGACAGACACGTCAGCATAGAGAGTGGGGCATGGAATTGAAGTAGCTGACCACTGGGAGATCCCTGTCACTGATGTGGACAGAGCAAAGGTGCTCAGCGAAGCGATCTCCCAGTCTGCGTCCAGTCTCTCCAATGTAGAGAAGGCCACAAAGGCAGCACCAAATGCAGTCGATAGCTCTCACCAATACACAAGTGGTTACTTCACTTGAAAAGACTGTTTGCACCCCTAAATGATGGTGAGGGAGGAGGGGTGGGTGCAAGTGTAGCACCCTCTGCAGCCGCAGTAGAAGGGGCCAAGGGGGCGATTAGTGGGAATGGATGTGTGGACGAGGGAGTCATGGAGGGAGCAATCATTGCAGAAGGCAAAGAGTAGAGAAGAGGGGAAGATGTGTCTGGTGGTGGGATCATGTTGTAGGAGGCAGAAATTACTGAGGATATTGTGCTGGAGCCTTATAGGGTGATAGGTGAAGACAAAGTGTGTCCTGTATTTATCAGGTCTGGGGCAGAAAGGGCGAGGCAGATGAGAGGGAAATGGAGGAGATGTGTTTAAGGGCTGAATTGGACGTGGAGGGAAGCCCACATTTGTGGAAGGAGGAGGGCATAATCGGATAATCTGGACTGGAATATCTCATCGTGGGAGCAGAGACAGCAGAGATGGAGAAAGGAATAGAATCCTTACAGGAGAATGGGTGTGAAGAAGTGTAGTCGAGGTAGTTGTGGGAGTTAATGTACGGTTGGCGGCCGTGGGAGGGAGGTGACCAGAGGTGATGAGGTTGGAGATAGTGTTGGAGACAGTGGCTTGATGAGCCGAGGAAGTAGGAGGAGTCTGAGAGCTATCACCTGCCCTTGACAAGGGGGAGGTCAGTGTGTCAGACCACAACAGCACCACCCTTTCCTGCAGGTTTGATCGAGAGATTGGAATTATTGCAGAGGGTGGAGGGCAGAGCATTCAGAGCAGGTGAGATTGAGACGGTTGATGTCTTGGCAGCAATTAGAAATAAAAAGATCCAGAGAGGGCAATTGACCAGGACGAGCTGAACAAGAGGAGCAAGAAGGCTTAAAATGGGAGGAGTCTTGAAATGGAAGGTGGAGAGTTCAATGACGTGGAAGGAAGCCCAGAGACTGAGGTGATGGAAGAAAAGTTCGGCATTGTACTGTGAGCAGAACTTATTAAGGCAGAGGGGGACGAAAGTAAGGTCTCCACTGAGGACTGAGCGCTCTGTCAGAGGGGATGGCAAGCGTCAGAGTGGGAGTTGGTGTGATAGAGTGTGTTGGGGAAGGGGGGGGGGGAAAGATGGAAGATTAGGGAAGTTAGATGGTGGAGATGGAAGGTAGGGGAAGTCAGAGGGGAGAGGTGGAGGGTTGGGAATGCCAAAAATATGAGGGTAGGGGATATCAGGGGGAGTTGGAGGGTAGGGGAGATGGAGGACGGGAGATGAGAGGGTCTGAGGGTTGAGGAGTGATTAGAAATGGGGAGTACAGAGGGGGAGATGGGGCTAAAGTAGGAGAGGTATGGGGGATAGAGAAGGGTTTGGAGTAGTGGTGGTGGTGGGGGAATGAGCCTGTAGGATCCAGCAGCGAGATTGCGACCACAGAAAGCATTTGTGTAATTGGGAGCCTCATTGTGAGAATCAGTTAGAAGCTGCCGGGGCCCAGGTGAGAGTCGGCCTAAGAGTAGTTGGAGCTCTGGTAGGCAGCAGCCAGGATCTCAGCTGGAGTTTACGGGTGAGGGGTTGGGAGCTTCAGTACGTGGGCAGTTTGGGCATAGACAGGAGACAGTGGCTGAGGTGTCTATAGCTATGATAGGCAGATGGTCGGGGCCTAGATAAAAGATGGCAGCCAAGGCAAAAGATGGTGGTTGAGGATCTTGGAGCTCCGGAAAGCAGGTGGCTATGGCCCAGGATAAAGTTGGCGATCAAGGCATCTGGAGGTCTGATGGGCTGGTGGCTGGGGCCAAGGTGGAAACCCGCATGGAAGATGGCAGAGGCGGTAGTCCCTAGGGAGGTGAGCTTGCAATCCTTGATGGACACCAGGTGAGTGTAGAGCTGGTGGTTCAATGTGTGGATATGGTGGCGGATGAAGTACGGGAAAGGTCCATTGCAGACCATGGCCAGCGAGTTCGGAGCTGTGGCAGTGAAACAGCACATTGTCGCTGATATCACCCCATCGTGGCTAGAGAAGCAGAGGAGCAGCAGTCAGTGCTGTGTAGGAACCTCAGATCCTTGTGGGGGCCAAACTGGGAGGCTTGAAACCCCATGAGACACAAGTTGTTGGCATATGCAAGTAGAGAGTAAGGCAACATGGCTTCCCATAGAGCCAGCCCTCTTCCCCCTGCTTGCTGGTGTACCTTCCTTTATCTACCTATTACTTTCTGCCTTTAGGACTGTGCCCCTCCCCTACTCTCTACCATGTTATTCGGGCACCTGCCTACATTTTTAATGAATGATGAAGGGCTCAATCCTGAAACATTGGTTCTGTATCTTTATCTTTGGTATATAAAGTGACCTACTGAGTTTCTCCAGCATGTGTTTTTATTTCAACCATGGTGTTTGCAGACCTTCACGCTTTACCTCCATGAGAGGCACAGATAGGATGGACAGCCAATACCTTTTTCCCCAGGGTGACAGTAGCAAATATCAAAGACATCTGCACAAGGTGAGGGGAGGAAAGTTTAAGAGAGACGTCAGAGTTATGTTTTTTTTACATAGCGAGTAGTAGGTGCCTGGAATGCATTGCCTGGGATGGTGGTGAAGATTGGCACAATAGGGACATTTAAAAGACTCTTTCCTGAATGCAAGGTCATGGCTATGAGGTAGGGAAGGTTTGGAATGTTGAATCGGTTTATATACATCAGCAGAACATCATGGGTGGAACAGCCTGTACTGTGGTGTAATGTTCTATGACTGGAGGAGCAGATTCAATGGGCCAAATGGACCTCTCCTAAGCCTTATGGCATGCCTGACTCATCGCATAGACCTCTTCCCTCCTTCATTGCTTGTACTTGCACCTTTGCGTGCTCACCTCTCGTGTTGAAACACCATGGTTGGAGTTTACATGAAGCAACCCTAAAACCAAATGGTCAAGATTGTGAACAAGAACCCAAATTTTAAAAAAAATGCCATAAAGAGCAATTAGCTTCCAATATTTGTTCAATATTTTGGCCACATATACAAAATCCAATGAACTCTTGTTGCTTAAAGATTTAGTTGGTAGTCTGCAGTCTTACCAAAACCTAGCAACCATAATACAAGGTGCACAATGCCTTGCTTGCCATCTTTACATAATAACTTCCCAATTCAATCCACTCTTACCTGGCAGTGGTTTACAAAAATAAATACAAAAAACACGGCATGATTAGAAATATCTCTCTGCTTTTCTTCTCTTCGTGATCCTGTTGAAACCCTTTCACTCACAAACACCAATTCTGCAGAATCAAGCAAAGCGATTCCCAGGGCTGAGGTGCAACGTGCTTTCTTGTCCCAGGAGATTTTGACTTTCAGATAACTTTAGTGCTTTTTCGGAGGTGTCTCCACCCAAATAACAGGCCAAACTCCAAGCAAAAACTGCAAATTAAAAAAAAACTCCTTAATTTAAAGTAGTCATATAAGGAACTTAACTTATTTTGTTTAGAATGTCTGAAAGTTCATCCCAGATAGTTCTTTTTGAAATGTAGTCACTGTTAACATGGCAAAAACCTGGCAACCATTTTGAGAACAGCAAGGTTCTCACGAGCAAAACAATGTTGGAAGGGAAATTTATTTTAACCAAGTGAGGTGTACAATGGCATGGTTCGTGGAGGTCTGTTAGAGTAAGCCACATACAAACACTTTAAAATATATCTTATTTGAAATACTGGGGACATAGAGGCTTCTCACACACCTTTTTGCAAGAGCTTTGAAGAGTGCTCAAGAGACATCACTAATGGATTCTTGTTTACCCAAAAGCAACAGATGAGAGAGAATGCTGGCTCCGCTATTGTCTGAGGAGACTTGCTGTTGTAAGAGGGTCATGTGGCTTTGCAAGCAGAGAGAGTCAAACAGGCTTTCTCTCAGAGAGAGAGAGATATACAGAGATCACTTGACTGAAACAGGACAAGCTGGCAAGATCGTTTGGAAGACATCCTGGTCAAAGCCCTTGTGGTTCATGCAAGAGGAGAGGACTGGCTGTCTAATGTTTTACTTGGAATAAGTGAAACAGAAAGGAACTCTGTGGTGACCTGAAAGAAAGAGGTTATCATCTGGAGAACTCTCATGGGGCAAGTTTAATCAGCAAGACACTGAGATGACTGATGGAAGTACATCAGTTGTGGATGTCCTGGAACAACACATCTCTCCCTACAAAACCGACAAGAACCTTCATGAGCAATAACCATTTACTGTTTGAGCGCCAAAGCCTGGTGAACTTTATATATGTTCAATTCTGTGCACAGTATAAGAATTGCCTGCAACCAGTGAACTTGGAGGAATGAGAAGTGAGATTGGACTGTGAACCAAAGAACTTTTCTGAACTTGCACACACATTACATTCATGCGTGCTTAGAATTAGATGGGGGTTAAGTTAAGAACATGAGCGGGAATACAATGGGCAACGTATCAGGTTTGAATCTGGAGCTCGGGTTGCCAGTGGTTTGCACCAGTGTCTTTACACCAGTATCTTTACAGCTGCAGAGGCTGAGGGAGAACCGGAGGTAAATCCATGGACACTGAGGGACTCTCTTTTCCTTCTCTTTCTCTCGTTCAGCAAGGGGTGCCAAGTGACAGTAATGGTGATGCTTTGCCTTTCGGCAGGCCGAAGGCAATTTTGTGTAATATTGCACATTTTAACCTATTACATGACAATAAAGGAATCTTGATTCATTGTAGACTTATGGAGGGACTCCTTTTATATTGGACCTTTCTAATGACACATTGACAAAGCTGGTTATGGGATAAATATGTTGGATCAGAACAGTCACTGGGCATCCTTTAAATACATCATCTGAATAGAAAATGATAGGGCCTAGATGGAACATTTCATCCAGAAGATGGCACTCCCTCATTACAGCACTCTGCATTAAGCATGAATTATACGCTCAATCATCTTCAGATGAATCTGAACACACAGTCCACAAATGTGAGCAAGAAGGGTATAAATTTAATTGCCCCCAACTGCAAGGACAATCTCTTCTCTGTGTAAGAGTTTCTGCAAAACAACTAAACATAAAGCTATTAAATGAGATAAGATAGAATCAGGGAGGTTGTTTCCACTGGCAGGTAAGACCAGAACTCGGGCATACGGCCTCCAGATTTGGGAGAGTAGATTGAAGCTAGTAATGAGGAGGATTAGTTTCTCCCAGGGATTACTGAATCTGTGGAAATCTTTACCCAATGAAGTAGCAGAGGCAGCTTTGTTAAATGTAGTTAATACACAGATCGCTCTTTTATTAATTGGGGAATTAAGGGTTATGGGGAACAGGCAGGTAACTGGAGTTGGGTCCACAGCCAAATTAGCCGATAGTGACTGGTGGAACAGGCTCGATGGGCTGGATGGCCGATTTCTGGTTCTGAATTCTTGGCTCTTCCGCTTACAGGAATTAAATTGGCCCAGTATCTGGTTCCTGTTCTGTGGCAGCTTTATAAGAGTCAGTGGTCAAGGGCGTTACCCAAACTAAGATTCTCTGCTGCTGCTTCTCCTTTTGATATTCAGAGAAAGTCAGCACCAATAAAGCCACTGTAAGTCAGGACGAGCCCTGAAGTTGTAGGGCTCATCCAAACCACAAAGTCATATTTCCAAAACCCAGCCATCCATATCTCTCCTCCCCACATCCCCAGTTGTACTACTCACACACTAATGGCAACTCACAGGGGGCAATTAACCTACCAACACGCATCCCTTTGTGATGTGGGAGGAAATTGACAGCATTAACTCATTCCTCTCGTTCTCGTTAATGTGCATAGGCCATCTTAGAAGTTACAACTTAAAGATTGTAAATTTAAATTTCCAAATGCATCCAAATCTTGCCACTCCCTCCTTGTTACACATCTCTGTGTTTCTCTAATTCTGTCACCTTGTTCATCTCCAGCTTTCACTGGCCATCACTGATAGCTGTGCCTTTATCCAAAGTTGTGCAGGCCTACAATGGAACACCTTCGGAAGCTTCATCATGTTTAAGGTACTTAACCATGGTGTACATTCAGGAATGAGTTTTGATTAGGAGGAAGTGACTGGAGTGGTCTCATATTCCATTATTAAAGTTCAAATTTATTTTCAGGGTACATACATATAACCCTGAAATTCTCTTACTTTATATATAAAAGTTTGAATAGGCTGCACTTGAAATACTGCATGCAATTCTGACTGCCCCATTACAGGAAGGATGTGCAGGCTTTGGACAGGGTACAGAAGAGGTTTGCCCAGAATGTGGTCTGGTTTAGAAGGCATGAATTATGGACAAACTTTGGCTGTTTTCTCTGGAGCATAGGAGATGGAGGGAGACCTGATAGAGATTTATAACATTATGAGAGGCATTAAGAGGTTGGACAGTCAGAAACATTATCCCAGGGTACACATAAGAGGGCATCCATTTAAGTTGAGGGGGGAGGAAGTTTAAAGGAGATGTGCGGGCAAATATGTTACCCAGAGAAGCGTAGGTGCCTGGAATGGGCTGCCAGGAGTAGTGATGCAATCAGATAAAATAGTTGTATTTAAGAGGCTTCTAAATAGATACGTGAATATGATGGAGGGATATCTAACCAGTGCAAGGAGTAGAGTTTTAGTTTGATTGGGACAGTATGGTTGGCACAGACATGTGGGCCAAAGGGCCTATTCTTGAGTCTAACTCTTTCTGAGAATTTCCCTCAAAGGAAGATATTCCCTTGGATTTGGAACTCACCATATCTATGATGATAGCATCTTTACTGGCAATATCTCATTCCTCTGTTCTTGTCAGCCAACTTGAAAATTATTAATTACCCAACACAACCAAGTTTTCAATTTCATAAAAACTCACCTAGAAATGCGTATGTCGGTTTTGCCAGTTGTATATGGTTGTTTGTCAGGCCACAGGGAGTAAGATCTTATGAAAAGACTTCATCTTAGAAAGAGGCACTGTGCATTGTGTGTGTATATGTAAATAAACCATGCCCCAGAGAAATACTTTTCAATCAGGTTGTATATGTACAATCAGGTGATAATAAATTTGAATTAAAAGTGGCAATGCAGGTAGATATGGTGGTGAAGGAGGCATTTGGCAACATCCCTGAAGATCTGTCCATATTGATGCAATCATGAAGAAGGCTTGCCAGCAGCTATAGTTTGTGAAGAGTTTGAGGAGGTTTGGAAGGTCACCACAGGTGTTCTGTGGAGAGCATTCTCACTGGTTGTACCACTATCTGTTATGGAGGTGCCAATGCACAGGACAAGAAAAAAAGCACTACAGAGAGTTGTGAACTCAGCCAGTGCCATCACAGGCATCAGTTTCCATTCCATCGAGGACGTCTACAATAGGTGGCGTCTTAAGAAAACCTCAAAGACCCTTATCTTCCAGGCCATGCTCTCTTCACACTGCTACCATCAGGAAGGAGGTCCAGGAGCCTGAAGATGAACACCCAGTGGAACAAGGGCAGCTTCTTCCCCTCTGCAATTATATTTCTGAATTGATAATGAACCACAGACACTAACTCACTCTCTCTTATTTTTGCACTAATTTATTTATTTTTCAAATCCAACTTTATAGCAATATTTGAACTGTGGTACTGCTGCCAAAGAAGGAATTTTCTGACGCTCATGACAAAAAATTCTGATTGCGGCATATTTGCCTTCATCAGAAGAAGGGATGGCATGTTACAGCTGAGACCATACTGGACTATAGTGCGCAGTTTTGGTCACCTCGCTACAGAAAAGAGAGTGTTACCTGGATTTAGGAAAGATTCATGAGAATGCTGCCAGGACTGGTCGGGATGAATTATAAGGAGTGGTTGGATGTTTATAACCCAAACAATTTAAAAACTTACCTGGCTTCTAGGTTTTACACAAACTATTGCTTGGAATTTAGAACAGGAGCTTTGTTGGGAACTCGATAGGGCAGAGAGGCAGGAGCTGACAAGAGAGAAAGAAGCTACTTCTAGTGTTTAGAAAATGCAGTTGATAAGTTAGATATGGATTGTTCAATAGTCAGGAAACAGTGCTACACATAAAGGGTGGTAGAAGTTCATACTATTTCTAAGTTTCAAATCAGGGACAGATTTATATGGTTAAGGAGTTTGATGTTCAAAAATCAGTTTAAACTCCTGTTTCAGTTACCATGAGAAAGGGCTGATAATTGTTATGTTCAAGAGATAGGCTTTTAATTCAAACACTTTGTGGGAACATGACTTCCAGAAAACAAAATCAAACTTCTGATATAAAGTCTTGGCTTACCTTCACTTTAGGCCTGTATTTCAAGTATAACGTTCTTGTGTACATACTGAAAAATATAAACAGAAATCAGAGATAATCAGACAGAAATACATGTTGGAATTTGAAATCTGTGATTAAAGATTAAACCATGGTAAGTATCGGTGGAGCTCATCATTATTCTGCCTATTTCAACGTCACTAATCCAACTCACGGCCAAACATTAGAACCATAGAATACGACAGCACCGAAACAGGCCATTCTGCCTACCTAATCTGTGCCAAACTAGATTTTTGCCCAGTGCCATTGACCTGCACCTGGACCATAACCCCTATCCAATGTCAAAATCAAGCCGGCATCCACCACTTTAGCTGGCAGCTTGTTCCACACTCACTACTCTCCGGGTCAAAAAAATCCCTTTAATGTTCCCTTTAAAATATTTCACCGTTCATCCTTAACCCATGTCCTCTTCTTCTTGTCTAACCCAACCTCAGAGGAAAAAGAATGTTTGCATTTACCCTATTGATACCCGTCATAATTTTAAATACTCAGCTGAGTGAGCCTGGACTGCAGGCAATAAAATAAAGAATTGAGAAAAATCTTAACAATTAGAACATTTTCTATTTTTTGCCCCATTAATATTACTAAGAACTTTTGTTTTACTAAATTTGTCATAAGGGGCGTGATGTTGAGGCTTTATAAGGCCCTGGTGAGACCTCACTTGGAGGATTGTGAGTTGTTTTTGGCTCTTATTTAAGAAAGGATGTGCTGACATTGCAGGGGGTTCAGAGGAGGGTCATAAGGATGATTCAGGAAATGAAAGGGTTATTGTATGAGGAGGGTTTGACAGCTCTTGGCCTGCACTCAGTGTAATTTAGGAGAATGAGAGGGGACCTCATTGAAATATTATGAACATAAAAGGTGTGGACAGAGTAGATGGAGAAAGGTGGTTTCCCACGGTGGAAGAGTCTACGACAAGAGGGCACAACTTCAGGATATTGAAGGGCATCTACTCAGAACAGAGATGCAGAGGAATTTATTCAGCCAGAGGGTGGTAAATCTGTGGAATTTGTTGCCACAGGCTGTTATGAAGGCCAGGTCATTAGATGCATTTAAGGCAGAGTTTGATATATTCTTGATTAGCCAGGACCTCAAAGGTTATGAGGAGAAGGCCAGGCAGTGGGGCTAGGTGGAAAAATGGATCAGCTTGTGATCAACTGGCAGGGGATAATTGATGGGCTGATTCCAGTCCTAAATCTTATGTTTAATTAATTTGCCCTTGCGTAATCTGCTTGCATCAATTCAATTTGTTTCTACCTACTGATGTGCTATGGCAGCATTCAATGCTCGAGGGGCTGCCATTATCTTTTCTGAATGTAAACATAAACAAACCCCACACTGATCCTCCTGCCAAGGCAGCCCGTGACTCACGCCATTCCTGAATTGGAAGACTGTGGATCCAACTCCAGAGACATTAAAAGTGAAGTACTGAGGTAGGCCACACTGTCACAGATCTTACTTTTCAATTAGACATTAAACTATTTGTTTGAAAATCATAAGGAGGCATCGATAGGGTGGACAGTCAGAATCACACACAAGAGGACACATGTTTAAGGCGAGAGGAAGGATGTTTAAAGGGAGGCGTGCAGGGCAAATATTTTACCCAGAGAGTGATAGGTGCCTTGAATGGGCTACCAGGAGCTGAGTTTTAGTTTGATTTGGACATCATGTTTGACACAGATCTGTGGGCAAAAAGAATGTTCCTGTTATGTCCATGGGGTTGATCAGTCTCATTATGCGAACATAAAATGGCCTATGCAATGTGTTAATGACGAGGAGGAGAATTTACCCCCCCCCCCCCCCCCCCCCCCGGGGATTAATTAATCCTCAATCAACATCACTGTCACTAGAATATTCACACATGTGAGAATCAGGTAGCCCTCACCACATCTGTCCTTGACCTGTCAATTGTCAGAGTGAGACTAAATGAAAACTTGAGGAACATATTCGATCTAGTAGCATAAAACCCAAAGCATGAATGCTTCAGGTAACCCAGCACCCCAAACCAGTTCCTCTGTTTCCATCTGCTCCCATTTTCCTGACCCATTCCAGTACTCACTTTACTCTCAATTCTCTCCCACCCTCCACGAGTACTCTCCTCCCCTTCCCTCCTTGCTGACTCCCCTTCCCATCTTTGTCTCAAGAAAGAATCCTGATCCAACTGGTGACTATCCACTTCTTTCCATGGACACAGAAATGCTGGAGGAACTCAGCAGCTCTCTCAGGGTCCTTTGGAAATAAAGATACAGTTTAAAAAAAACCCGGTATCCGGCACCTATGGGGATTAGTAGATGCCTGTTAAGTGAACTGTCCAGTTGCTTGAGATTGGGTGAGTATGATTGACAAACTAACTGATAGGGGGTGCCATTTTTAAACTTTTGTACTTTTTACCTTTTTTTTCCAGTGAGTTTTTTTTTTTGCCGGTTGCTTGAGGTTGCCGGTTCCTTGAATTCCAGATGACGGGGATTTTACTGTATATAACCGACATTTCAGGCCTGCGCCTGCATTATGCTTATTCCTTGAAGAAGGGCTCAGGCCCGAAAAGTTGGTTATATTTCATTACCTCCTATGGACTCTGCAAGTCGGGCTGAGCTCCTCCAGTATTGCTCTGTTTTTAGTCCAATCACGGCATCTGCAGACTTCAGTGTTTCTCCCCATGGACGTTGTCTAACCTGCTGAGTCCCTCCAGCATCTTTGTTTCCTTATTGTTTCTTCAATTTTGATTAGCTTAAATTCCACAGTGCACCAAACCAAGATCATGAATTCTTTAAAATGTTCTTTGACACAATTTAAAAATAAATACTATTTTACTAAATGAGGATGTCACTGAAGAACCTAGTAATTAACAGTCCTTAATGGCGAGATCCCTTTTGTCCAGAGCAGTTCTTCTGGTGCTAGGACTACGAGAGTACTGACAGGATTTAGATTTACTGATAATATTGTGTTTCCAAGATAGTAGGAATGACAGATTTTATATTTTTCGAAATTAGTTTCAAACGAACTGTACAATGAATCATCTGCAGGGTAAATTGAGCTTATTAGGCTCTTTTGGACAAGGTATCCAAATTTGCTTTGTATATTTCTTGGCTCAGTGACAATAAAGTTGAATCTAATCCAATTTGCACGAATACAATACAACTTTAATGGCAGTAGTTCATGAGTACCTGATTCATTCTCCAGTCACCTCCTTAATATTTCTCTTCAACAAAAAAAAATCCACTGGAGGAACTCAGTGGGTTCAATGGGGAACAAAAGGGTGTTTCAGGCCAGAATTCTTCACCAAGACTGAAAATGCAAGTGAGATAACTGGTACAATGGGTTCAGGATGGGAGGGGATGTCTAGGGACCAGCGAGGGATTGATGAACCAGAGAGGAGTGAAGGAGGACAGAAAATTTAATTGGCAGGTGCCAGACAAGGGGAGAGAGAGGCAAGAGAAGTCAGAATTAGAATTTATTGTCATGAACAAGTCACAATATTCTACGTTTTTGCAGTAGCGTCATGGTGCAAACATTCAGAGGACAAACTATCTTACAACAATAAATATTTGTTAAAAAGTGCACAAAAAGTAAGGCTGTGTCTTTGGTTCATTGGTTATTCAGGAATAGCGGGGAAGAAGCTGTCCTTGTGCCGCTGAGTGCTCGTCTTTAGGCTCCTGTACCTTTTCCCTGATGGTAGCAGAGTGAAGAGCGCCTGGCCTGGGAGGTGGGGGGGTCTTTGAGGACAGAGGCTGCTTTTTTAAGAGACCGCCTCATGTAGATATTCTCGATGGAGTGAAGTCTGGTGCCTGTGATGTCGCAGGTCAAGTTAACAACCCTCTGGAGTTTTTTTTGTCCTGCAGGCAGTGATGCAATCAGCCGGAATGCTCTCCACAATACACCCATGGAACTTCAAAACAAATATGTAGTGCTAGAACAAGCAAGATAGACATTTGGATTGCATTTGGACAATGGAAGATGAATGTTTCAATTAGAATTGAATTGAGATTCATGAGTGTTTATGAACCCTTCATCAGCTGCTCGAGCAGTCATGGATCTTTATGGCCATGTTTCCAGTCAATAATGACATCCAGGCTGTCGAAAGTACAGGTTCAACAATAGGGATCATTGCAGTAATTTAGCTACCTTGTTACACAACAGCAAAATAAAATGATGAAAAATATTCTTACTTCCAGTGAATAGGATGTGCAGGTAGAGACCTTGAAAAGCAGGAACATTGCAACAAGATAATATAGCTGGTGGTATTTTCAAGGCCTGATTTCTTGAACTCATTAGTGGAGTCAGTTAAACATCCGAACCCAAGCTTTATTTGAGCTAATTAATAAGCTAAAGATGTGGCACAAACATACCAAGGGAACTAAAACATAGCTTTAAGATCATAAGATAGAGGAGCAGAAGTAAGCTATTCAGCCCATCGAGTCTGTCCCACCATTTAATCATGAGTTGATCCATTTCCTTACTCAGCTCCACTGTCTGGCCTTCTCCCCAAACCTTTGATGCCTTGGCTAATCAATAACCTATCAATCTCTGCCTTAAATACACCAATGACTTGGCCTCCACAGCCACCTGCAACAAGATTTATCACCCTTTGGCTGAAGAAATTCCTGGGCATCTCTGTTCTGAGTAGATGCCCTTTATATCTGAAGCTGTGCGCTCTTGATCTAGATTTTCCCACCATGGGAAATAACCTTTTCTACATCTGTATGCATGAAAGGTAAGACAGTGTCTTTGGTTCATTGATTATTCAGGAATCTGATGGCAGCGGGGAAGAAGCTGTCCTTGTGCCGCTGAGTCTACTCTGTCCATGCCTTTCAACTTTCAGAATCAGAATTTATTCTCACAAAGATGTCACGAAATTCATTGTTTGGTGGCAGCATCACAGGTGCAAATGATTATATAGACCACCTTACAAAATAAATAAAAATAGTGCAAGAAAAAGAAAAAGACAAAATAATGTAGTGTCTATGGTTCATTGTTTGTTCAGGAATCTGATGACAGAGGGGAAGAAGCTGTCCCTGTGCTGTTAAGTGCTGCCCTTCAGGCTCCTTTGAAATGCTTCAATGAGATCTGCCCTCATTCTCCTAAATTCCAATGAATACAGTCCAAGAGCTATCAAACGCTCCTCATATGATGACCCTTTAATTCCCAGAATCATCCTCTTTTGAGCCCTCTTCATATTTTTTCTGAGGTGAGGAGACCAAAAAATGCTCACCATATTCCAAGCGAGGTCTCATCAGTGCCTTATAAAGCCTCAACATCACGTCTTTGCTCTTATATTCTATTCCTCTTGAAATGAATAGTTATACACCAGTGATAAACAACAAGAACTCTGCCATTAAGCTTACCTGAAGAGAATGTGCAGGTAAGAGCCTAGGCCTGTTAGAATATGCCACCATGCGTGAAATTGTGTCAGGGCACCAAGGATATGGAGTGGTACCTTTTGCCTTATCTGCCTGAGGAAAGCAAAAAAAATGTCCATTACATTTCAAGTTACATACTGCATTTTACCCAGCTATCTCTTCAGGTACTGAGGTGCAATACACAAACATTTAGACATATATACAGCACGGTATCAAGCTTTTTTGGCCCATGAGCCAGTGCCGCCCAATTACACCCAATTGATCTACAACCCCCGGTACATTTTGAATGGTGGGAGGAAACCGGAGCGCCAGGAGGAAACCCACGCAGACAGAGAGAATGTAGAAACTCCTCACAGACAGCGCTGGATTCGAACCCTGGTCCCGATCGCTGGTGCCCTAACAATGCTGTGCTAGCCTCTATGCTAACTGGGCCACCCTCAATGTTAACCTTGCTGCCCTCACGCCAACCGTGCCAGCCTGCTAAATGTGCTGGAGAAACTCAGCAGGCCACACACCGTCTGTAGGATATAAATTTTTGGACCTGGAGTCTTCACCAGGTCGACTGATGAGCAGTTAAGTGGATGGCAGTGACACTGGTCACTTGTAAGCATTGATGACCAATTACAGATGGACTCAGAGATCCTTCTAAAATAGATCATGGCAAAATTCTTGCTCAATGTAAATAAAATGGAAGTTATTTTATCCCTCCATTTCCATTTAGGGCAAGAAGTTTAGCAGCTATGTTCTTCAACCCAGTTTGTATCAAAGCTCTCAGCAAACATCCCTTCATATAACCATCGAACCATTTACGGAGCGGAAACAGGCCATGTTGGCCTTACGAGTCCGCACCGGTCACTGATTTTGGGCGCCCTCTTCAGGCATGGATTAGCTTTGCTCAGAAATGGCACCTTGCAGATTTAGACCGTAGACAATTGCCAACAAAGCACAAAAAGAGTCAGGAAAGAGTCAGAGAACTGAAAATGGGGTAGGCCCTTCAGGAGTACCATAGAGAAAACTAATTATAAATCAGGAAGGCAAAGCAAGGGAACGACACATCACCCACAGACAAGAGTACAGAAAATCTTTGGATGAGGATAAGGAAAGTGCAGAGGCCATTGGGGGCAATGTAAAACCAGAGGATATGGGCAAGGTTTTAACGTAAGAGCTCCTTTAGATTTACTGAGGATACCCTACAGGTGGAGAATTCTGAGAGGAGGATGGTCAAATTTGAGCACCCTAGGGGGAGAGCAGGTGCGATTTGGATACCTCGAGCTTGGGTACACCGCTGAGCAACAGGCCGTGCCACTATGAAGGTTACCGTGGCGCCGACAGTGGCAACATCGGAGGAGGCGGCGAGGTCCATGGCCACGCGATGTCTCTGAAAGGACCATTTTGCGCTTCTCTTTCTTGTTTTAATCACGGTGCTGGACTAGTTGGCGACTCTTTGCCTTTGCAGGGCAAACAAAGGAAAGATTTTTTTTATACATGACGATAAGTTGAATCTTGATCTTGAACGTTATTATAACAGGGCAAAAAAACCCCAGAGTCTGATAGATGAATCTGAGACTAATATGGGAGATGTGAGAATACATTATAGGGGCCCTGATCGTGATTTAAAAAAAATATTCAATGACCACAGGCCAGATGAATGAGGGGATAACAAATGTCGTGCTTTTAATTCAAGAAAGACTGTTGGAATAAACTAAGACACGACAGGTCTAACAGTGCAACATCTGTAAGAAGGAAGTTATGGAAAAGAAATTTGAGGGATAGATTAATTTATACTTGACAAGCAGGTAAATAATCAAAGATGGTCAGCGTGTCTTTGTTAGTGGCAAGTTCCATCTGACCCGTAAGTTTGCCCCTCAAGCTTTCTATGCTCTGGTGAATAAAGTCTCAACCTATCCAAACTCTCCCCATAACTTAAGGTAGTCCAGAAGCTTAGATCCCTTGTGATCCAAAGCAAGATGGCAAATTTGATTCAAAACTGGTGTGATGATAGGAAGAAGATGAAGAGTTCTTTTTGAGATTGGAAGCCTACGATTAGTGGTGTATCACAGAACATAAAAGCAGGGAAAATATACTACAACTTAATAAAGCAGGTGGAGTACAATGTGTATTTCTGATCGTCACACCAGAGAATAGATGCGATTGCTTTGGAGAGGGTATACAGGAGAGTCATCAGGACATTGTTTGGGAAAGACCATTTCAATTAGGAGGAGAGACCAGATAGGCTGGGTTTATCTTTCTCAGAGTGGAGAAAGTTAAGGAGGGACCTGATGCCATGTGTAGATGGAAGGAAACTTTTCCCCATAGCAAAGGCGCTTAAAGGGCAGAGGACTAGGAGATTTGGAGAGGATCTGTGGAAGATCTTTTCTTCCCAGAGGCTGTTTGGAATTTGAAGCACCCACACCAAGGGTGGAAGAGGCAGCTCCAGAAACATACAGTTAGTATCCAGACGAGAACTTGAATTATGAAGGCACATCGGGCTATGTCCAAGTGCTGGGAAATAGGATTCGTACAAATGGACATGGACATTGTGGGCTGAAGCACTGTTTCTGTGCATAATGACTCCATGACTCTGTTCTAACAACTTGAGCTGATATTGGAAAGGGTACAGAGGAGGATCACAAGGATGGTACCGGGAATGAAAGGGTTATCATATTAGGAGCGTTTTATAACTCTTGGCCTGGGATCGTTGGAATTTAGGAGAATGAGGGATGATCACATTGAAACATTTTGAATGTGGAAAGGCATGGGCAGAGTAGATGTGGAAAGATGGTTTCCCATGGTGGGAGAATGAAGGACAAGAGGGCAGAGTGGAAGGGCATCTGCTTAGAACAGAATTTCTTTTCTTATTTCTTAGAATAAAATATAATTTCTTTGGCCAGAGGGTGGCAATTCTGTGGAATTTGTTGTTGCAGGTGGTTGTGGGGTGATATGTTCTTGATTGGCCAGGGCATCAAAGGTTATGGGGAGAAGTCCAGGCAGTGGGACTGAGTGGCAAAAGGGATCAGCTCATGATTAAATGGCAGGGCAGTCTTGATGGGCTGAATAGCCTATTTCTGCTCCTATGTTCTACGGTCTGAAAAACATAATCCTAGAACACAAAAAAAATGAACATCCAGCCCTCCATGCATGTCCAGGTCGTTCAAAGAGTTACCTAATTAATTTAATTTTTAATTTAATTTAGACATAGAGAATGGTAACAGGCCCTTCCAGCCCACAAGCCTGTGCAATCTAAATACCCCAATTAACCTACCAGCCCCGTACATTTTGGGGAGTGGGAGGAAACCAGAGCACCCAGAGGAAACCCACGCAGACATGGAGAGAACGCACAAACTCCTTGCAGTCAGTGCTGGATTCAAACCCAGGTCACTGGTGCTTAATAGCATTATGCTATCTGCAATCCTTGATTTTTCCTCTTGGCTACACAATTTTTCTTTCGAGTATTTATCTATTTCTCCCTTTTCCAAATGAGTGCACAATCCACAATTTGCGGATGTAATCTAGATCACAGTTGGTTTGCTTTCTGACAAAATAAATTCTCCTCTTATCCCTCAAGATCATTTTGTTAATTACTCATCCTCTTGCCCATGGAAACATTTACTTTGCTACTTCCAGCTGAAGTCAACCATTGATTCTCAAACGATAACCACTACTTCCTCGTTATGCACTTCATGTCCTTCTTTGCAAAGTCAGGGATCTCATAGGAACTTTTCAAATGCCAACCAACTTGAATAGTCAATGTTTTTAGTTCATTGTCATGCTTCACCTGGTACAATGAGAAGGATTCTCTCACAAGCGTTCTAGCAAGTCAATTTTCACATTCAAGCACCCAAACAAAGAGTACAGTTACAGAGCACCTTTAATGCATATTCCCTAGGTATTTCTGTCCTGCACCATTTTTAAAAATCTTCTTCAATGCAATTACATCCTTCCTGAAGTGAGATGACCAGATACAGGTCAAGTACCCCGTATCCAAAGATCCGAAAACCAAAAAGATCCAAAAACCACACATTTTTTTTAAGCGCTGATATGACTTCACAAGTTGTAAAAGAATTGCCCATGTGGGGCTCTGATGCTCTGTTGGCCCCAGTTTGGTAACAACAGAGCTCTGTGGTACAAAACAAAATCTTTGCTTCTGGCTGGGAAGATGCCAAACGGAGCTGGGTCCAAGTTTTCACCATTGGCTGAAGCTGGAGTCAGCGATGGCGACTTCATTCTTAACATCGGGTATCGTGCTGTCCACATAAAAGTCACCTAGGGCTCCCGGGCAAGAGGTGGGACCGTAGTTGGGGGCCGGTTGCAGCAGTGGGGAGATGTCAGGACCAGAGGCGGTGGTGGGGAGATGTCAGAACTGGTGGCAGTGGTGGTGGGGAGGTGTCAGGAGTGGTGGTGGCAGTGGGGAGGTGTTGGGACTGACAGTGGCGGGGAGGTGTCGGGGACTGGCAAAGGCGGTGAGGAGGTGTTGAGGATCGGTAGCAGCAGTAAGTAGGAGATGGGAACCGGCAGAAAGGATGTGTCGGGGATTGGCAGTGGCAGCAGGAAGGTGTCGGTGACTGGCGACTATTCTGCCGACGATACTGTGCTGCTTAGTTCCATTGTTCTCAACACCGAAAAACGTCTGCTCCCAAGCGTTCCGGATACAGGGTACTCAACCTGCAGTATCTTACAGCTGGTGTTTAACTACCATTTGGTTGATTCTGTCAAGCTGCAAATTTTCTTTAAAATTCGGTCAGAGGTTTAGTTACGTGATTCTGCTGGAAGCAACTGCACTCTGTTTCCATGTTTAAAAAGATAGAGAATACCAAGGCAATTATAAAACTCAGGACACAAGGGTGCTGGAGGAACTCAGCAGGTCATGAAGCATCCATGGAACATCTTGATGTTTCAGGCCTGAGCCCTTCATCAGGAATCGAAACAACCAGGCTCATCCTGAAATCTCAACTGTCTCTTGCTTTCCATGGATGCTATATGATCTGCTGAGTTCCTCCAGCAATTTTGCATGTTATTCCAGTCCTCCAGCATCTGCAGTCATCTTGTTTAACCTAAAACTCAGGACAGCTGACTTCCTTCATGGGGATCAAAAATGTTACTGCAATATATTGGTCTCCTCTAAAATGGTATTAGAAAAAGTAGAATAAAACTGTACCTCAAATTATCACACAAGATGTTGTCTACATTCCAGAGAACAAAGCCCATCATAAATACACCTAGCGAGGTATAGGCAAGGGGCCTCAGCCATGGGTGGACCCTGGAAGAAAAATAAAGGTAATTAAGGCAGTGTACTTGTATTTCATGCCCTAAAACACTTTACTCTCTGTATTATTTTTGTTGGAATTAAATGTCAGAATCAGATTTATCGTCATGAACCTATGTCTCGAAATTTATCGCATTGTGACAGCAGGGTTGTGCAGAACAAGGTGAAAAATTACTATAAATTACAATTCCGTAAATAGATTTAAAAAATAAATAACTAGGGCAAAAAAGAGAAAATGTGAGATAGCGTCCATAGGTTCATTGTCCATTCAGAAATCTGATGACAGAGGGGAAGAAGCAGTTTGTGTTTTCAGGCTCCTATACCTCCTTCCTGATGGTAGCAGTGAGAAGAGGGCATGGCCTGGGTGGTGAGGATCCTTGAGGATAGAAGCTGTTTTCTGAGGCACCACCTCTTAAAGATGTCCTTAATGCAGTGAAGACTGAAGGCCATGATGGCGCTGGCCGAGTTTACAACCCTCTGTAGCCTGTTACTGTCATGTGCTTTGGCACCTCCATACCAGACAGTGATACAACCAGTCAGAATGCTCTCCACTGCACTCCTGAAGAAATTTGTAAAAGTCTTTGGTGACATACCAAATCTCTTAAAACTCCTAACAAAATGTAGCTTTTGACGTGCCTTCTTCATGATTGATTCAACAAGAAGGCCCCAGGATAGATCTTCAGAAGTGTTGATACCCAGGAATTTGAAATTTCTTACCCTCTCCATTGTTGACC
This sequence comes from Narcine bancroftii, assembly GCF_036971445.1. Lineage (NCBI taxonomy): Eukaryota > Metazoa > Chordata > Chondrichthyes > Torpediniformes > Narcinidae > Narcine > Narcine bancroftii. The sequence continues at coordinate 207,489,952 of NC_091475.1, forward strand.
CCTCGATGAGGACTGGTTTGTGTTCTCCTGATTTCCATCTCCTGAAGTCCACAATCAGTTCATTCGTTTTGCTGCTGTTGAGTGCACAGTTTGTGTTGTGACATCACTCAACTACCTGATCTATCTCAGTTCTGTACGCTTCCTCATTGCCATCTGTGATTCTGCCGGCAACCATGGTGTCATTGTCAAATTTGTAGATAGCATTTGAATTTGAAAACCAACAAGGTCGGGTCAGATACAGCAATGAGCTCTCTGAACCCTTCTCCATTAACAATGGCGTGAAGCAAGGCTGCGTTCTCGCACCAACCCTCTTTTCAATCTTCTTCAGCATGATGCTGAACCAAGCCATGAAAGACCTCAACAATGAAGACGCTGTTTACATCCGGTACCGCACGGATGGCAGTCTCTTCAATCTGAGGCGCCTGCAAGCTCACACCAAGACACAAGAGCAACTTGTCCGTGAACTACTCTTTGCAGACGATGCGTTTTAGTTGCCCATTCAGAGCCAGCTCTCCAGCACATAACGTCCTGTTTTGCGGAAACTGGCAAAATGTTTGGCCTGGAAGTCAGCCTGAAGAAAACTGAGGTCCTCCATCAGCCAGCTCCCCACCATGACTACCAGCCCCCCCACATCTCCATCGGGCACACAAAACTCAAAACGGTCAACCAGTTTACCTATCTCGGCTGCACCATTTCATCAGATGCAAGGATCGACAATGAGATAGACAACAGACTCGCCAAGGCAAATAGCGCCTTTGGAAGACTACACAAAAGAGTCTGGAAAAACAACCAACTGAAAAACCTCACAAAGATTAGCGTATACAGAGCCGTTGTCATACCCACACTCCTGTTCGTCTCCGAATCATGGGTCCTCTACCGGCATCAGCTACGGCTCCTAGAACGCTTCCACCAGCGTTGTCTCCGCTCCATCCTCAAAATTCATTGGAGCGACTTCATCCCTAACATCGAAGTACTCGAGATGGCAGAGGCTGACAGCATCGAGTCCACGCTGCTGAAGATCAAACTGCGCTGGGTAGGTCACGTTTCCAGAATGGAGGACCATCGCTTTCCCAAGATCGTGTTATATGGCGAGCTCTCCACTGGCCACCGAGACAGAGGTGCACCAAAGAAGAGGTACAAGGACTGCCTAAAGAAAGCTCTTGGTGCCTACCACATTGACCACCGCCATTGGGCTGATATGGCCTCAAACCGTGCATCTTGGCACCTCACAGTTTGGCGGGCAGCAACCTCCTTTGAAGAAGACCGCAGAGCCCACCTCACTGACAAAAGACAAAGGAGGAAAAACCCAACACCCAACCCCAACCCACCAATTTTCCCCTGCAACCGCTGCAACCGTGTCTGCCTGTCCCGCATCGGACTTGTCAGCCACAAACGAGCCTGCAGCTGACGTGGACATTTACCCCCTCCATAAATCTTCGTCCGCGAAGCCAAGCCAAAGAAGATTTGAATTGTGCCTTGCCACATCGTAATGGGTTTAGAGAGAGTAATCATTGGGCTAAGCGCATATCCTTGAGGATGCAGTCATTTTGATTACCTGATGGATGTTATTGGTATCGATGTCAAAATCAGACCACAATGCATTGTGCTGATGTAGATGAACAAGATAAAAGATGTAATCAAGGACTGAATTATAACATCTAAAATCCCTGAACACATGTGCCTCCTAATGGTGGATTTCGCCAAGTTGTCTCTAAACCTCGATGAATCCCAGAATCATGGTCAGGTAAGAAAAAAATTTTGAGGATGGAGCGGATGCAGGCTGCCAGCACGTGATATGATGGCAATGCTGGATGTATGAAATTAATTTGTTTAAACTAATCTGTCATAATTACATTCCAAACTGACAAGCCAAAGAGAATCGAAATGGAGGTCATGAAATTTGAAAACTCTTCAAAGAGATGGACTTTGAGTGAAAATAGTATCATGTACTATAAACATTACATCAAAAGATTGAATGCAAGAGAACCTAACATTCTCAAACCAAATTTACCTCAGATATCAACTTCTATCATGCTGTAAATAAAATTTAAAAAACCTAAACAATAGAAAGTCCTGGCAGGTTAAGATGCATCTGTGGAGAGAGTTCAGCAAGTGTTTCAGGTCAGTGACCTCTCAATGATTCTGTTTCTCTCTCAACCAATTTACTGAGTATGTCCAGCATTTTATTTTAATATTCAATTAAAGCTGGTTATGTATTGTGGTGAAGACAAAATGGTGGCAATTTTCATCAGAGATGAACAGAGAATTATCTGTCCATCATCCTGAGTTCAAAGGCGAAAGAGAAAATGTATTCAGCATGAGAGTGGTTCCGTTGCAATGATGTGGCAATGATGCAAAGAATATAAAAACGACAAAGAGCTGAAATGGATCTGGGAGGACCAGGCAAGGGTCAAGTTGACCACACTAATGTTCAAAGTGCAAGAAAACAAGCACACAAAATCAAAAGGAGAAATAATATTTTGAAAACTCCATGTTTAACATGTTCTGTTAAAGTCAATTCAACGATTTTCCTCATATTTATTTTCTTATTTATTGTGTACAATTCTGGTTGACCCATTACAGGAAAGACGTGGAGGTTTTGGAAAGGGTACAGAAAAATTTACCCAGATGCTGGCTGGATTAAAGGGGATGAGCTATAAGGAGAGGTTGGACAGAAAAATTTGGGTTCACTTCTCTTAAGCGTCGGGTGCAGAGGGGGAGACCCGAGAGAGGCTTATACCATTATGAGAGGCATTGATAATGCTACACTGTCAGAAGTTAAATAAGAAAGTTGAAGGCACTGTGATTGTAGTTTACACAGAAATGCCAGAGAAACTCAGCAGGTCACATAGCATTCTTTATGTAGCAAAGCTAAAGATGCATCATGTTTCGGGCCTGAGCCCTTCATCAAGGTATGAGCAAAATACAGGCAGTTGTCTGAAAAAATAGTTGGGGGAGGGGGTGAGCAGAGGGAGGAGTACAGGTCAACAGGCAAGATGTCATAGGTGGATATGGATGGGAGGGCACAAAGGGAAAAACAAGCTGAGAAGTAACAGGGAGAGGGGATAGCTTTCTGGACACTGTCAGAATTCTTTTACCCAGATCAAAATGTCACACATGAGAGGATATACTATACATTTAAAGAGTGGTGGGGGGGCTGGGGGAGAAAGGGGGTGCAGGTCAAGTTTTTTTAATTTAAAAATACAAAGGTGGGTACCTGTAACGGGCTGGGTAATGGATGAAGAAGCTACGAGCTTAGCATTTAAGAGGCTTCTTACTGAACAGACAAAGATGCAGAGAATAGAGGGATAGGGATCATGTGCAAGGAGCAGAGCTTTAGTTAAAAACCTTCTGTGTCACTTGGAAACCTTTAAGGAATCACAATCATTAATGCATACCTGTAAGACCACAGAGTTTGAATAATTAAGTGCCGTATTTGAGTGTGACTTACCATGTGACAATATATATTGATCGTAGGACTAAGCAGCCAACCAGAAAACCATACATAACCTGAAACAATGGAAATGAAGTTAGTATGAGTGCAGAAGTAAAACATGAAAGTTTGCAGATACTGATATATAAAGTACATTGTTTGACCTCCAGCTTTGTGTTTTTAGCATGAGTTCATATAGGTTAGGTCATTGTCGAGCACAGAGATCACATCTGCAACTATGAACAAATAAACATGCCCAACCACTAATTAGCTTGTAAAACATTACAGACATAAGAGGCTGGAAGCTGAATCAAATGACAAACTAATGGAGGCAATCAGTGGTCGAGCAGCATCTGTGAGGAGAACAAAATTGTCTATGTTTGAGAAAGAGACTCTGCATCACAATTAAGAGTATCTGGTTTAAAGATGATAGTCAAGGGGCTTAGACAGGGGCCAGTATATGATAGGTAGAATAGGGGCTGGCTAGAGAGGGGCCAGTATATGATAGGTAGAATAGGGGCTGGCTAGAGAGGGGCCAGTATATGATAGGTAGAATAGGGGCTGGCTAGACAGGGGCCAGTATATGATAGGTAGAATAGAGGCTGGCTAGACAGGGGCCAGTATATGATAGGTAGAATAGGGGCTGGCTAGACAGAGGCCAGTATATGATAGGTAGAATAGGGGCTGGCTAGACAGAGGCCAGTATATGATAGGTAGAATAGGGGCTGGCTAGACAGAGGCCAGTATATGATAGGTAGAATAGGGGCTGGCTAGACAGGGGCCAGTATATGATAGGTAGAATAGGGGCTGGCTAGACAGGGGCCAGTATATGATAGGTAGAATAAAGGAGGGGGTGAACGATGACGGATAGGTGGAACCTGTTGAGAAAAATTGGGGGGGGGGGGGGTTAAGGTGGAGGCGGATTTTGGAGGGTGATAAATGGGAAAACAAAGACTACTAGTGCTGGAATCTGATCAGGAAGATGATAATAAGAACCACTGATGAAGAGATGTAGGGAAAATGGAATGAGATGGGGAAGGGTTCTAATGGTGGAAAATGCATGGGGAGTGGATGATGGAACCTGGAGGGTGGGTCAGAAGGAGCACACAGGAGGTGAAGGGTATCTGAAATTAGAAAATCTAATTTTCACAGCAGTGGGTTATGGACTATCCTGGCAAAATATGAGGAGCTGTTCCCAGGAACAACACCTGTGTGAGTGTATATGGAATTTACCAATTATATGAAACTACAATAGTGTCATCTAGTGTCAACTACAGATTCAGTCACTCAAAACCTGGTCTCTATAAGGTGCTGGGGTCTAGCAGTAGTAGCATAAACGTACACCACCACCTCTTTGCAAAGGGGAAAATTGCCCAGGTACAATCACAAGAAATAGGATCCATCCCATCTTGTTCCAGACACCCCACCATAGGAAATATCCTCTCTACAACCAATGATCCAATTCTTAACTATCACGGTTTCACTAACTTGACAACAGCACCGGTCAAAACCCATATCCTCTACCACTAACATATCCAGAGGCAGCTGACACTGAGGTTGTTCACTTCCATCATCCTTGTCTGGAAATATGTTGCCAGTTTGTCATTGCTGGATCTAAATTGTGGACAGGTCTTGGTCTGTACTTGATGGAATTTGAGAATGAAGGGGGGGGGGGGGGGGGGTTGGTCTTATTGAAACATTAGAAATGTTGAGAGGCATGGACAGAGTAGATGTAGAAAGGTTGTTTCCCATGGTGGGAGAGTATAGGACAAGAGAGGACAACTTCAGGATTGAAGGGCATCCGATAAGAACAGAGATGTTTAGCCAGAGAGTGGTGAACTTGTGGAATTTGTTGCCCACTGATATTACTTGACCTGCTGAGTTGCTCTAGCAAATCTCTCTTCTCTTTGGCTTGGCTTCGCGGACGAAGATTTATGGAGGGGGGTAAATGTCCACGTCAGCTGCAGGCTCGTTGGTGGCTGACAAGTCCGATGCGGGACAGGCAGACACGGTTGCAGGGGAAAATTGGTGGGTTGGGGTTGGGTGTTGGGTTTTTTCTCCTTTGTCTTTTGTCAGTGAAGAAAGAAAGGATCTTGGCTTGGTAGATGGCAGTACAGGCTTAGAATCAGTACAAGTGGAGCTAGGCATAAGCTGAACAGTAATCATTGGTGGAGAGTAGTTGATAGGCTTCTGATTGGCGATGTAGGTATATATGATGAGATCTGTAAGCACATAATGAAGCAAATACAGTAATCGTGGGGAAAATGTAACCTGTACATAGACTGGTGAAATGAAATTAGTATGAAGGATGAATAAATGGATTTCTAAATTAGTAAGATGATACAATTTCTCAAGAACAGAACTGTTCAATGAGAAAGGATTAATTAATTGATTAATGAAAGAGGGCCCTAGGAAAGAGTGATTCTAATACCTGTAATGATACAATTTTAGATTGTTCAAAAGTGATGCAGAGGAACACAGAGAAGAGAGGTACAAAAAGTAGATTGGCTGTGGTGGACAATAATGGTTAATACTTGAAGAAAGAGTAGAACAAGTGGCAGCCTTGCATTCCTTTGAGGGACAAATTCACAAGAGGTTCAATGGCAGATTACACCAGAAGTTAAAGAAGGCACGAAATAGAAGGGAAAAGCTTACTAAGTTGCCAGGAAAAGCAATATCCCTGATGGTAGAGAGAGTGTTTCAAGATTCAGCGAAGGATGACTAAATATTAAATTAGGAAGGGAAAACAGAATGGGATTACGCTAGCAGGAAACATTTTAAAAGGTTCAGAAAAAGGAAATGACTAATCAGAGCAAACATGGGTCTCTTGCAGACTGAGACAAAGGAATTTTTTTTATATTGGGAGGGTAAAAGGAATGGCAGAGGAATTAAACAAATGTTTTTGAGCTTGTCATGGAAGAATACCCAAAAATGCATATATATCAGAGAACCAAATCAAGAATGAAATAAATCAGTAAAAGTTCCATTATTGTCACATAATACTACATTTAGAATGTAACATACATGAAACTCTTTGTCTACCGTAAGGAAGACAGAAAGTCACCACTTTGTCCAGCATATTAGAGAATTTAATCAACTGATAAATCCCAAGGTCCTGATTTCCGAACCATCAATGAACCACAGGAACCACCTCACTTTTTTCTCTTCTTTTCCACTATTTTTTTTTTATAAATAGTGTATTTACAAAAGTATAATTTATAGCAATTTTTGCACTTGAAGCGCACAATAACGTTGCCGCAAACCAGCGAATTTCACGGCATGGTCAACACATTCTGATTCTTCATCTCAGAGCTTTGAAAGAGACGTCCATGGGACACACTGATGCTCAGGTCATCATTTTCCTGCAGATTGGAGGGTAGCAAGGCCACCCAAAATGCAAGAGAAGGAAATTATGGAACTTCCCACCTGATAGCTTAACATCAGTAATTGTGAACATGCTGGTCTCTATGGTAAAAGTTGAGATACCAAAGGTGCCTAAAAAACATGAATTTGATTGAGCAACGTCCAGACGAGATGATGTGGACTTGATAATTTACTCAAGTTCTTTGAGGCTGCATCTAATGGGGAAGATTGTGGAAACAACCTATTCTCCTCTTCGGGTGGAAGGTACACATGCCTGAAGACCAGCATCTCTAGGTTCAAGAATAGTTTCTTTACAATGGCTTTCGGGCTCTTGAACCTCCCGTTATTACACCCATCGGGCCTGCTCAGTCACCACAAAAGGAATCCCACGCTCTTGCAACGCCACTTTCAATTCTTGTACTGTGATAGTTACAACTATTTATTTATCGATTCTTTTAATCTCTTTTAATTTAATTCCATGTGTTGTAGTATTTTAGTCACAAAGTATCCATTATCGTCGTCAAACCAGATAATGCAGTGTATCGGATATATATGTGTGATAGTTAATCCTGTGATAAAGTCATCTCTTTTTTCACCCTGACCACCTGCTGATCTGATCTCTCAACACCCCAACTGCAAACTCTAGCCTCGGCCACCTGCCAATCGGAGCTCTTGGCGTCCCAACCGTGAACCGTCACCCCGGCTACCTACCCATCCAAGCTCTTAATGCCCTGAACATGGACTTATCACCTGGTCCCGCCCGGCCATCTGAACTCCCAACACCTTCAACCAGTGGCTCCCAACCTTTTCCTTCCCACTCGCATACCATTTTAAGTATTCCCTATGCCATTGGTGCTTTGTGATCAGTAAGGGATTGCTTAAGGTGGGATGTGGGTGGAAAGAAAAAGGTTGAGAACCACTGTTTTAATCGTGCCTCGTTGACTCGTTATGTGCATGGTTTCAGAACTCCAAAGGAAATGGGCCAATAGCCATTTTTCTCAAGCAAAATATTTTGGTAACAATTGGGTCTAGAGCAGTGGTTTTCAACCTTCCCTTCCCACTCACGCACCACGTTAAGCAATCCCTTACTAATCACAGAGCACCAATGACATAGAGAATACTTAAAGTGGGATGTGAGTTGGAAGAAAAAGGTTGGGAACCACTGCCTTAAATGATGCAGGTATTTACCGCAGTCAAAAGGAACATCCATGTAAAGGTCGACCTCCCCAAATATGACCCCCCAAAAATTTGTCCCCTAAATCGACTATTACACAATTATATACAGTATTCAGATTTTCAGAATGTTTTTGAATAATCTTTGACACAGAAGCTCACTGAATGGGGTGAAAGAACTTGCTGGAGATAACATGATAATGATAGAAGAGTTGGTTAATGACAAACAGGAATAAACAGGTCTTTCTAGGATTGACAGAATCCTAGTAGGGAGCCAGTCACTGTCTTTACTAATGATTTGGGTCAGAAACCAAATGCAACTAGCTCAAGTTTACGAGTTACATAGAGGCTTTTATAGAAATGAGAATATAAAGCTTGGGTAAAACACAGGATTCTGTTGACACCGTGGTTAAGTGGAAAAAAAAAACACACAAACGCTGGAGGAACTGATGGAGGTTTGATGAAGGGTTCAAGTCTGAAACGTTGGTGTTGTATCTTTACCTTTGCTACATAAGGGCACTGTTTGACCTGCTGAGTTTCTCCAGCGTTGGGGTATAAAGCTTCAGAGGTTATCCGCAAAGGTAACGCATGACAGGGTACAAAGTGGAGAAAATGAAGGGGGTTCAACGTTGATTTTTTTTTTACATGGTGAAAGACTGGAAAGTATTAGGCATCCCTGTACACAAGTCGAAATTTTAACCGTGATTGCAAGACGATCCAAGCCTCAGACTAAAGATCAGCTGGTACAATTCCATTGAATTTGATGAAATCACATCTGAAGTAGTTATGTGTCATTTTAATTTTTTTATATAAAAAAGGGTATTCTTTCAAAGGTGCTGCAAAAAAGTTCACCAGCCTGGTTTCTGAGGAGAGATGGAATCAGCCAAGCTTTGGAGTTTAGAAGAACGACAACTGATCATATTCAAACAGACAAAATTATTCGAGTTTGATCGGAAAGGATGAAGCCCCTGGCTAATGAACTTGGAACTCAGAGTAAAGTTCGCAAAAGATTGGCAATTTTGGACTGAAATTAAGAGTTTTTAAAAAAAAACTCAAAGGGTGTGAATCCCAGAGTGCCGTGGATGAATCGTCATCAGCCGCATTCAGAAGAGGAAATTGCAGGATTCAAGGGATATGTGCAGGATAATGACGCTGAGGTAGAAGACCAGCCTCATCTCATTGAATGGTTGAGCAAGCCCAGGGGGATGAATGGACTTCTTCCATTTCTTATGTTCTAAACATCTGTGGTTCCTTGGCTCACAAACCACTGGTATAGTCGGCAAGGGACTGGGTCACAGCTGGTGCAGGAAATCGGAAAGAAAGACACAAGTCCATGAACATGTTGTGCTATAGCAGTTAGGGATGCACAGCTGGACGGCAGAAGAGGGAACATTGCCAACTAGCATTCAGAATGGTTTTACTGTATGGTAATGTTTAACACTGATAATGAGTTGGAACAAGAGTGATTTTAGCAAGATTTGTCAAGAATATAATCATAAACATACATTAGCATCCTCAATCTGGCCGGTTTTCTAAAAAGAGCTGAGAAAATTTAATTCAGTTACAAAGTCCTGATGCTGGGTCTCGACCAAAACATCCACTGTCTCTCAGCCTCCACAAGTGCCCTGCAGCTTGCAATTTTCCTATCTTCTGGAAGGTGAACTAAAAGCGAGAAGTTGATTGAATCAAATTTAATTGAATTGTATTAACGATTTTCCAATGTACTGAGGGACAGTGAAAATATCTCGGAAAGTCAACGCAAGCTTAAGTAAAAACACAAAAATGCTGGAGGAACTCAATGTCCAGAGGAGGTAAAGATATATGTTACGTGTTCTGAAGACCCCAAAACCCAGCAGCAATAGATATGCACCACAACAAAGGGTTACTTAAACAAAAGTTGCTTTTAATTATTTTTGAACATGAAAATAGAATCAAACTTTAACTTATCTCCATTGACTCACTTAACCCCTTTCTAATGTGTAATGTGTAAGTTCAGCAAAGTTCTTTGGTTCACAGTCCAATCTCACTGGTTGCACGCAATTCTTGTACTGTGCACAGAGGTTAACATTAATAAAGTTCACCAGGCTTTGGTGCTTAACAGGTGCTTAAATGGTTACCACTCAGGAGGGTTCTTGCTGGTTCTCAGAGAGAGAGTTTTTCTTGTTCCAGCACATCCACAACTGATTCCTTTTGAATCAACCACTCCAGTGTCTTGCTGACGAAACTTGCCCCCTTCAGGGTTCTCCAGATGATAACCTCTTTCTTTCAGGTCAACACAGAGTTCCTTTCTATTTCCTATTCGTCAGCTAGTCCTCTCCTTTGACCAGGCCGTCTTCCAAAGCTTGCCAGCTTGTCCCTCTGGAACCCATGTCTTACTCTCCTCTTTCTCTCTCACTCCCTCCCAATCTGAGAGCAAAGCCCACTTTTTTCTCTGCTCTCTGCCTGCCAAGATCACATGACCTTTCAGACAGTAAGTTCTGTTTTCCAGACAAAGATGCTACTACCTGTTGTTCCATTTGTTGCCTTTTGCAAATAACAGTCCATCATGAGTCTCTGAGCCCTCTTGCAAAAGCTCCTGCAAAAATTCTGTTTTAATGTGCTTGTGTGTGACCTGCTCTAACAAATCTTTCCCAATTTATCTCCCAAACACCTCCATATACTCTGTCACATATATATCCAACTTTCTGGGCCTGAGCCCTTCATCAAGGTATGAGCAAAAAGCAGGCAGGTGCCTGAATAAAAAAAGCTAGGGTAGAGAAACATCCAAAATGCCCTCCTTATTCAAAAAAACATGGCTTCCCCTCTTCTGCCATCAACTCAGCCCTCACCTGGATATCGTGCATTACCCACACATCTGCCCTGGCCAACTACGCCCACACACACAACAGGATCCCCCTTTTCCTCACTTACCATGCCACCAACATCAGCATCCAACCATTTCTGCCACCTACTACGAGATCTCACCACCAGACACATATTCCCCTCTTCTCTCCTCTCTGTCTTCCGCAGAGAATGCACCCTTCAGGACACCCTCGCCCACTCCTTCCTCCCCACCAATCGCCCCCTTGGCACTATCCCACGACCACAGGAGGGGCTGCATTTTCACTCAGACTTCCTCCTTCACCACCATTCAAGGAACTAAACAGTTCTTCCAAGTGAAGCAACATTTCACTTGCAAATCTGCAGGGGTCATCTACTGCATCCAGTGCTCCAGTTGTAGTTGCCTCTCCATTGGAGAGACTGGATGCAAACTGGGAGATCGCTTTGCAGAGCACATTCCCTCTGTCTGCCGCAATAGTGGGGATCTCCCAGTGGCCATCCATTTCAATTCCTCTCCCCCCCCACCCACACATTCCCATGCCGGGATCTCTGTCCATGGCCTCATGCACTGCCAGACTGAGACCAAATGCAAATTGGAAGAATGACACCTGGGCACTCTCCTACCTGATGTCATTAATGTTGACCTCTCCAGTTTCCATTAGCTTCCCCCTCCACCATCATCCCTCACCACCCCATCTCTCTCTTTCCCTATCCCTATGTCTCCTTTCTTTTGCTCTGTCTCTCTCCTCTCCTTTTCCTTCTGTCTGCTTTTGTCCAGCTCTGTATTCACAGAGCTACACCCCTCCCCTGATTAATTCTCATCTTTCCTCCTATCCATGTCCAATTATCACCCTCTGCCTATGGTCCTGTGCTCCTCCCCCATTGTTTTTTTCAAGAAAAATATAGAAATGCTGGAGGATCTCCGCTGGTCTCACAGCGTCCACAGGAGGTATATAACCAACGGCTCAGACTCGAGTCCTTCTTCAAGGTTACCAGGAGCTATTCAGCCAATCGAGTCTACATTGCCATTTAATCATGAGCTGATCCATTTTCCCACTCAGCCCCACTGCCTGGCCTTCTCCCCCAATAAACTAAACAAGAACCTATCAATCTCTGCCTTAAATATACCCAATGGCCTGGTCTCAACAACTGTCTGTGGTGACAAATTCCAGATTTACCACCCTTTGGCTGAAGAAATTCCTACCTAACAATGTTCTAAGTGGACTCCCTCTAATCCCGAAGTTGATCCCTCTTGTCCTAGACCCTTCCACTATGGGAAACAACCTTTCCACACCTACTCTGTCCATGCCTTTCAGCATTCAAAATGTTTCAATGAGATTCCCCCCTCATTCTCCAAAATTCCAACAAAGTTTTAAGTTTTTACTAGAATCACAGCATCTGCAGACATTTTTGTTTCCACCTGCTTATTCAAGTACCTTTATTTGTCGCCTTAAAACCATCCTGCAAAGCAGTGCCACGGTAAAAAAAAGTTCTTCAAGATCATGGTGCTGCATAAAAACAACTCAAAACGACAAAAAGAGCGTAAGTATAGTAGCACCAGGTTGGAAGAGGCCGCTGCGAGCAACTGCCATGCCACCATCTTGGATCTTAGCGCCATTTTATCCCCACAGGAAACAACAACATCATCAAACTAGACTATTTATTTAAATGGTATCTGTTTTGGAAAAGGGGAGATGCAGCGAGACTTGGGTGTTGCTGTGCATCAGTCATTGAAAGTGGGCGTGCAGGTGTGGCAGGCGGTGAGGAAGGCGAATGGTATGTTGGCGTTCATAGCGAGAGGATTTGAGCACAGGAGCAGGGAGATCCTGCTGCAGCTGTACAGGGCCTTGGTGAGACCACACCTGGAGTACTGCATGCAGTTTTTGGCACCTTATCTGAGAAAGGACATCCTTGCCTTGAAGGGGGTGCAGAGAAGGTTCACCAGGGATGGAGGGGCTCGCATGTGAAGAAAGGTTGGATAGACTAGGCTTGTATTCTCTGGAATTTAGAAGATTGAGGGGGATCTTATAGAAACGTATGAAATTCTTAAGGGTTCAGACAGACTAGAAGCAGGTAAGTTGTTTCCAATGCTGGGAAAAACTAGATCCAGGGACACAGTTTAAGAATAAGGGGGAAGTTTTTTTTAGGACTGAGATGAGGAAATATTTCTTCTCTCCTCTCAGAGGGTGGTATATCTGTGGAATTACTTGCCACAGGAAGTAGTTGAGGCTGGTTCCTTGTCAATATTTAAGTGTAGGTTAGATTTGACCCTTGTGGCTAAGGGGATCAGGGGGTATGGGGAGAAGGCAGGAACCGGGTACTGAACAGCCATGATCATATTGAATGGCAGTGTAGGCATGAAGGGCCAAATGGCCTACACCTGCACCTATTTTTCTATGTTCTATTTCTCTTTCATTCAAACTACAATTTACACAAAACTAGCTAAAATATCTAAAAAATAGTGCTACAACACATTAATTATCAAAAACTAGGTAATGGGCACAGTAAAGACTGGTTGCAATATCATTAGACTCTAAATGGTAAAATGTTTACTAGCTTGAATGAAGAAACTGTTAACCCGGTCCAGAGGGGCTATTGCGGGCTACTGCCGCACTGCAATCTTAGGCCAGGTTTACTGGACTCTCGATATTAAAAGTCTGCCACCTTGAGAGGAAACCGCTCCGCAGTTCACAATACCCCAAAGCCTCGGCACCATCCGCCACGAGGCACCGTGATCCAGGGTGATGCATCCTCCAGGGCCCTTGAACTGGGCACACGACTCTGCTGCTCCGGACACCACAGAACACCTACTCCGATTATGCCATGTTGTCTCATCGACCAACGGACAACAAGTGACGCCGATGCCAAAGACCAGAGGCCACATCTCCACAGCAGAGGCTTGGTCCCCTCAGGTGTCAAGGCCGCATCAGAGGCTTTGCTTCCCTCAGCAGTCAAGTCTGCCCAACTTTGGAGGTCTGCTCTTGCTTGGCGATTCCCTCATTGCAGTACCCATTTCACGGAGTTCCAATGTCTATTTTCATCCAATCAAAATTGTACACAGCACCTGCTTAGGGAATTACTGTAGCACCAGGTCTAGATAGACCCTGCGCGCTGCTGCCACACCACCATCTTGGACAGAAGCCTGCCTGCTTTTTGCTCATTCTTGATGAAAGGCTCAGGCCTGAAACATTCAGAGGGCTCTCTGATTTACAGGCTGTTTACAGGGGTGCACGCAGAGTCAGGTATCCAGAACTGCTGGAAGATCAACTACCTCATGAAACACTTGGATCTGCCCGAAACCTGTTGGTCTTTTAGCACACAGAGATGCTGGTGCAGGAATGCTGCTGACGCAGTCATTTTCAATGCGCCCCCCACTCCAGGGCCACAGCACATTTAAAGGGGGGGGGGTAAGGCATGGAATAAAATCATAAAATATTTAAAATGTTTTTTTAATGCAGTTAGTAGAAGTACAGAAGAAACCAAATGAACTTGACTGCTTCACAGGCCCATAAATTTTGATCAGAGTCCTAGGGGGCCATAGCCCCCCAAAAAAAGGTTGAGACTACAGGAGCAGTAACAACCGTCTGCTGAAGATGTTTTCAAGCTGACGATTGTTTTCATTCTTGTAAAATGCAGTTGGACTTAACAGAAATCATATTTGACCAATTTGCCGGTGTTCTCTGAATAAGCAAACGTTTGTTTTGGATAAAGGGTGGACGTATTACACTTAGATTTGTAGAAGGCACTTATACACCCACGACTGTGGGGCCAGGCACAATTCCAATGCTATCTACAAGTTTGTTGATGACACCACAGTCGTCGGCAGAATCCTACACGACAATGACAGAGCGTGCAGGAGGGAGATCAATCCACTCTTTGAGTGGTGGAACTCTAACAACCTTGCGCTCAATGTTGGCAAAATCAGAGATGATTATGGACCTCAGGAGGAAGTCAGGGGAACATGACCCAATGGCTAAGTAGTGGAGAGGTTCAAGAACTTCAAATTCCTGGGTGTCAACATCTCCAAGGATCTATCCTGGAGCCTCCATGTTGATGCAATCACAAAGTCTCGCCAGCCGCTCTACTTGGAGATGTTTGAGGATGGAGCTAGCGGAGTTGTTCAAGTGAACCGGTACGGACTTAAAGGGCCGACATGGCCTGTTTCCGTGCTGTAAACGGTTATATGGTTATATGTAATGGCTGTTCTAGAGTCCTTCCGTTACCAGGCATTGAGGAACTGAGGCTGAAAGGAATCCCCTCAAACAACGGAGTGGCAGAAACAAGAAGGTGCCACAGTGGTGGTTATGGTATATATAAATGAATGTAACAATGTGATGAAACTATGGGAAAAGACTTTTGAATGTTTTTCTTTTTGTAAATAATTTATTGTGAATAAAGTTTATTGTTGGTGATAAAGTATCTTACCTCCTATAGTCGCTGTGAGACCTGCCGAGTGTTTTTTGTGTTTTTAACAACAATTAAGCGTCTGCAGGTTTTCGTGTTTCACTCCATGCTTAAATATAGCAGGGAGTGCAATAATAAAACAAAGTGCTGGGTGTGCCCATCTTTTATCAATGAGAGGTCTTATTAGCCAACTTGCTGGTGTCACATGGGATAATCAGAATACAGTAAAACCCCTGGTGTTCGACACCTATAGGGTTTGGAAGGAGCTGGATAAGTGAATTTTCTAGTTGCTTGAGATTGTGTGTTGTGTGGATTGGTAAACGAATGGAAAAGCATGCCAATTTTAAACTCCGTATATTTTAGTTGTTTATTTTCTGCAATTTTTTTGCCAGTTGCTTGAGGCTTCCAGTTGCTTGAATTCTAGATAATGAGTTTAATAAAGTTCAGTCACCAGTGCTTGTTGAATTACATGCATGGAAGGAAATTATGGCTAATGTGTCAATAAGCAAAAAAAAAAAATCACTCCAACAAAATCATTGAGACAGGAAGGTTCACACATGATTAAAGTTACATTTCATTTACAGGAATTGGTGGATTTGTATCAAATTAATCTGTAAAGCACTCATTTTCAAAAAGATTATTTGAGCCTCAACGAGTGCATGGGTCAGAAAGCTTAAGAGGGATAAGTGCTGAACATGGGCAAACGGGGTAGAGATAAGTGCTGAACATGGGCAAACGGGGATCTAGTGGGTAGACAATTTGGTCAACATGGACAAATTGGGGTGAAGGGCCTTCTTCCATTCTGCAAGACTCTGCGACTCAAAGATAATAGGAAGGAAACAATTCCTTATCACTGCTTTTTGACCTTTCTTAAACAAACTGTTGACTCAAATGCTTTTTTCCATGAAGATAATACCTCTAAGCATCCAGTTACACTCTGTGACCGTCTAGCAACCTCAGCTCCAGGCAATGTCTGGCTTGCTTGATCTACAAATCGCCTTCAGCTGGCAGATGTCAAATTAAATAAGATTATTCAACTATGTGTATTTAATCGGTAATATAGCCCGTTTCACTGGATAGACGATTTTGATACTGTCAGAAACAGTCATGATAACGTGTCGTACATCACTAGAGGGCTACTTGAAGGCTGCTTTGCTGGGGAACAGCTTGTGTTTCAACAGCAGAATTTAATTGCTGAGCTTTGGGCCAAACAGGATTAGGTTACTGTTGCAATCTTGATTGTGCACTGGTGAGAGGTAATAGGAGAACTAGTTAGGATTTACACAGCGGCTTCTTAAGAGAAAGCTATTGGTGCACAAGAGAGACTGGACCAAGGGGAATTGGTCAATAAGTTAAGTGGAAGTCAAAGTGCAAACGAAGTTGGAATGGCTCATTCTGATAAAAAAATTCTACAACCACACATCTTAAAGTTCTTCACATTAAAAGACAAAGATCTTTACATTCAAATAGGAGGCGAAACAAGAGCAGAAATAGAGGACATTAAATAAGAGAGAACGCAGATGCTGGAACAATGCAGCAACAACTCAGCAGGCCAGTCAACATCCATGGAAAGCAATAAATAAGTCGACTTTTTGGGGCAAAGCCCTTCATCATGAATTGCAAGAAACGGCAGATGCCCGAATAAAAGGGTGAGGGAGGGGGAGGAGTAAAGGTTGGCAGATGATAGGTTGGGGGTGGGGGGAGGGTTGTGGAGATGAAATAGGGAAAAAAGAAGCCAAGTCAATTACACCGGTGCCCAAGAAGGGTGCAGTAACCTGCCTTAATGACTATCGACCAGTAGCACTTCCTGTTTTGAAAGGCTGATGTGGAAGTATATCAGCTCCTGTCTGAGCAGTGACATGGATACGTTCCAGTTCGCCTATCAGGTAAACAGGTCTATGGAGGATGCCATGTAATGGGCTCTACAGAAAGCCTTGGAACACCTGGACAGTAAAGATACATTCAACAGGATGGTCTTTATCGACTACAGTTCAGGATTTAACATCATCACCCTCAAAACTGATCAGCAAACTCCAAGTCCTGGGATTCAACACCTCACTATATCATTGGATCATGGATTTCTTCACTTCCACACCACAATCAGTGAAGATTGATAAGAACATCTCCATATTCTTACCCCTCTGCTCCATTCACTTTACACCTTCATCTGTGTGGCTTGTAATTGATCTGTGTTAATAGTATTATTTAGGATAAGGTTAAGCTATATTACTTATAAAAATTTTTAGTAAATTATAGTGTTAAAATATTGTATATGTATTCTTAGTAAAACGGACAAATCCCCTGGTCCTCATGGGATGATCCCAGGGTACTGAGGGAAATGGCGGGAGTTATAGTCGATGCGTTGGTAGTCATTTACCAAAATTCTCTGGATTCTGGACAGGTCCCAGCAGATTGGAAGACAGCAAATGTCACACCACTTTTTAAAAAAAGGATGGAGGCAGAAGACAGATAACTATGGGCCAGTTAGTTTAACATCTGTAGTCAGGAAAATGCTTGAAGCTGGCATTAAGGATGAACTAGCAAGACATTTAGAACAAAAGAGTTCCATCAGGCAGATGCAGCATAGATTCAGAAAGGGCGGGTCTTGTTTGACAAACTTACTGGAGTTCTTTGAGGATATAATGGGTGCGGTGGATAGAAGGGAACAAGTTGATGTTGTATATTTGGATTTCCAGAAGGTGTTTGATAAGGTGTTGCACAAGAGGCATCAATAAGATATGGATGAATAGAGTCAGGGGAAGTATATTGGCGTGGATTGACAGAAGGCAGAGAGACAGCATAAGTTGGTATTTTTCTGATTGGCAGACAGTGGTAAATGGGGGGCTGCAGGGGTCAGTGCTGGACCCTCAGCTGTTCACCATTTACAATGATGATTTGGAAGAGGGGACAGAGTGTCGTGTAGCCAAGTTTGCAGATGATATTAAATTGAATGGAAAAGCAAGTTGCACAGAGGATGTGGAAAGGCTGCAAAAGGATATAGTTCAGTTAGGTGAGTGGGCAAAGATCTGGCAGATGGAATGCAACGTTAGTAAATGCGAGGTCATCCACTTTGGTTGGAAAAAAATAGAAGAGCAGATTATTATTTAAATGGTGGAAAACTGCAGGACTTGGGAGTGCTTGTGCAAGAATCACAAAAAGTTGGGTTGCAGGTACAACAGATTAAGAAGGCAAATGGAATGTTGGCCTTCATTGCTAGAGGAGATAAATTCAAAGCAGGGAGGTCATGCTGCCACTATATAAGGCACTGGTGAGGCTGCACCTGGAGAATTGTGTGCAGTTTTGGTCTCCATCCTTGAGGAAGGATATACTGGCCTTGGAGGCAGTCCAGAGGAGGTTCACCAGGTTGATCCCGGAGATGAGGGGGTTGACCTACGAGGAAAGACTAAATCGCCTGGGATTATACTCACTCCAATTCAGAAGAATGAGAGGAGATCTTGTAGAAACGTATAAAATTATGAAAGGGATGGATAAGATAGAGGCAGGAAATTGTTTTCACTGCTAGATGATACCAGAACTAGGGGACACAGACTCAAGATTCAGGGGAGTACATTTAAGACGGAGATGAGGAAATTTTCCCAGAGAGTAGTGAATCTGTAGAATTCTGAACATAGGGAAGCAGTTGAGGCAACTTCATTAAACATATTTAAGGTTTAGTTAGATAGATTTTTACATAAAAAAGGAATTAAAGAATATGGGGAAAAGTCAGGTAGATTTAATTGAGTCTTATTGCTCCGAATCATGGGTCCTCTACCGGCATCACCTACGGCTCCTAGAACGCTTCCACTAGCGTTGTCTCCGCTCCATCCTCAACATTCATTGGAGCGACTTCATCTCCAACATCGAACTACTCGAGACGGCAGAGGCCGATAGCATCGAATCCACGCTGCTGAAGATCCAACTGTGCTGGGTAAGTCACGTCTCCAGAATGGAGGACCATCGCTTTCCCAAGATCGTGTTATATGGCGAGCTCTCCAATGGCCACCGAGACAGAGGTGCACCAAAGAAGAGGTACAAGGACTGCCTAAAGAAAGCTCTTGGTGCCTGCCCCATTGACTACCGCCAGTGGGCTGATATGGCCTCCAACCGTGCATCTTGGCGCCTCACAGTTCGGCGGGCAGCAACCTCCTTTGAAGAAGACCGCAGAGCCCACCTCACTGACAAAAGACAAAGGAGGAAAAACCCAACACCCAACCCCAACCCACCAATTTTCCCCTGCAACCGCTGCAACTGTGTCTGCCTGTCCCGCATCGGACTTGTCAGCCACCAACGAGCCTGCAGCAGACGTGGACATTTACCCCTCCATAAATCTTCGTCCGCGAATCCAAGCCAAAGAAGAATTGAATGGCAGAGCAGGGTCGATGGGGGCTGGATGGCTGACTCCTGCTCCTATTCCTGATGTACTCTGACAATAAATTTAAAGAGGTGACTGGAGGAAGAGGCAGTAGGCTGATCAAAATGCACTTTGATAGGAGGAAATGAAAGAGTAGGAACTGGAAGATGAGAAGAAGAGGGATGAGATAGATACAGGTAGCTGATAAGTTGGCAAAGAGAGCTAGAGGTTGAAAGGTATGTGGAGCTGGGACAGGTGGAGTTGGGAGGTGGTGGGCAATATGAGGCAGAGGACAGGAGTATAAAAGGCAGGTGGGATGAAGGGTGGGCAATAAGCAGAGGCACAAAGGTGGGGGACGTGAGGGAAATGGGCAGACGGAGGAGGGGTAAATTTCATGACCACTGCAACTACTGTAAAGCCATCAAAAAATCTGCTGAAGGAATTCAACAGCTTGAGCAGCATCTGTGGGAAAAGATGAATTGTCAACATTTCGGGCTAGAATCTTTCAACAAGTCTTGATGGGTTCCAACCCAAATGTTGACCATTCTTTTTCCCCCACTGATACTGCTCGACCTGCGGAGTTTCTCCAGCCTATGGTTTGTTATTCCAGCATCTACAGTTTCTCGTGTGTCTACTGCAGATAGGGTGCGAGGTCAGGAAAATTAGATTGTTGTGGAATAGGTTTATAGAGGTTGGCACAACATCGTGGGCTGAAGGGCCTATCCTGTACTGCAATGCTCTATGTTACAATCTACTGTCCTGATCTAGGCTCTGAAATTCTACTCCTGCCACATTCAGCAAGATATTACGGAGCAAAATGTAAAATGCTGTCAGTCACTTGCTGAAAAGCTTCACTGCCATGGTGATTGGTCTGGTTATGAACCTCATGATCCTAAGTGTTGGAGTTGATTCAGATTGGACACACTGGGAGTCAGTTTGGACAGATGATCAGACTGAGATTTCCTCAGTTCAATGTAACTGGAGCACATTGGCAGCTGCTTCAGCAAGTGGTATTTAGCAACTGTAGTACTTGGAAATCATTCCCAGGAGTCTTTAGTTTTTCACATTTAATAGAGGGTGGGTATTTATTCAACTAGAAAATGAAGGCAGAGTGCCAACGCTCCACATGATAGAGTCTAAGCTGCTTTCTTACCAAGACATTTGCACGGTGTTCAGAATAATGGATCAAACTATTAGCAGAATAGTTTTAAAGTATTGAATTCTTTATTGATCATTGTATTTTAATATTGCAATCCCTGGCGTCGATTTAAAGTGCTCATTGTTTCAGAATTCATTCCTCTCACGCAAGAAGAGAACTTTTCTGGAGAATAGTGAATGGTTAACTTTCTGCGCTTTTTTTTGCTTGGCATCGGCTTTACAGCCTGGCTTGACTTTTTGCACAGGCATCAGGACATAATTATAAAGACATCTTGCATGGTGAATTACAGCTGCTAGAGTTGTCCTGAAGGATCAACATGCTGGCTAATCAAACAATGAGCTGCTGGAAGGAACTCTGTGTTCTCATCAACCTCATCTGTCCCATGGGTAAAAATAGTTAGTCAACATTTTGGGTTGTCTCTCTTTATCAAGACAAAAGTAAAAACTGAGTGATGTAGTGGCTCCTCCTTTTTGTTTACTGAAAGGGGCTCAACTTGAAACATTGACCTACAATTTCTGCCCATGAATGGTGCCCAACCCACCTAACAGCACTTTGTTTGCTCAAGATCTCTGTATGTGCAGTTTTTGTATTTCTCTTTACTGCAAAAGGAGTAGATGAGGCAGAATTTGTTTATTATGTCCACAGAGGATTACTGATACAGTATGTGGACCAGCCAATGAGAGGAGAGGCCATACTGGATCTAGCACTAGGTAATGAATCTGGTCATGTATCAGACCTCTCGGTGGGGAAGTATTTCGGTGAAAGTGAGACCATAATTCCCTGATCTTTAGCACAGCGATGGACAAGGACAAGGACAAGCATCGAGTCCACGCTGCTGAAGATCCAGCTGCGTTGGGTGGGTCACGTCTCCAGAATGGAGGACCATCGCCTTCCCAAGATCGTGTTATATGGCGAGCTCTCCACTGGCCACCGTGACAGAGGTGCACCAAAGAAAAGGTACAAGGACTGCCTAAAGAAATCTCTTGGTGCCTGCCACATTGACCACCGCCAGTGGGCTGATATCGCCTCCAACCGTGCATCTTGGCGCCTCACAGTTTGGCGGGCAGCAACCTCCTTTGAAGAAGACCGCAGAGCCCACCTCACTGACAAAAGGCAAAGGAGGAAAAACCCAACACCCAACCCCAACCAACCATTTTTCCCCTGCAGCCGCTGCAACCGTGTCTGCCTGTCCCGCATCGGACTCGTCAGCCACAATCGAGCCTGCAGCTGACGTGGACTTTTACCCCCTCCATAAATCTTCATCCGCGAAGCCAAGCCAAAGAAAAAAGAGAAAAAAGGACAAGGAGAGAACACAAAATGGTAAAGTGTTTAATTGGTGAAGTTCTAATTACAATAGGATTAGACAGGAACTGGGGAGAGTAAATTGGGAAGAGCACAGAAGTAATGTGGACCATGTTTAGGGACCACATATATGGGGGTCTGGCTCAGTATGTCCCACTGAGACAGGGAAAAGATGGTAGGATAAGGGAACTTCAGTTGACAAGAAGTGAGACAGCTAG
Organism: Narcine bancroftii; assembly: GCF_036971445.1. NCBI lineage: Eukaryota > Metazoa > Chordata > Chondrichthyes > Torpediniformes > Narcinidae > Narcine > Narcine bancroftii. Next base: position 207,512,175 of record NC_091475.1, read on the forward strand.
TGAAGAGGAAGAAGGAGTCATACAGAAGGTTTAAGAAGCAAAAGACAGGAAAAGGTTTGAGAATATGAGAATTATAGGTAGCCAGGAAGGAACAAGACTCCGAGAAGGGGACATGAGATGGCCTTGGCAAGTAGGATTAAAAAAAATTCTAAGGCATTCTGTACATAGATGAAGAACTGAAGGATGACTTGGGAGTAGGTTGTGCCACTTAAGGGAATATGTACCTGGAGGCAGAGGATATTGGGAGGTCCTACGTGAATATTTTGCTTCAGTGTTCATCAGAGAGAGGGATCTTGTCAATGTGTGGTCTGTTTCAAACAAGCCTGTGTGTTGGAGCACATTCAGGTTAAGAGGAAGAGATGGATCTTCTTAAAAACATTCAAATTGATAAGTCCCAAGGACCAGATGAGGTATATCCCGGGTTACTACAGGAAGCAAGGGAAAAGTGTGCTGGGGCTTTGGCAATGATCTTTGCATCCTCTCTGGCCACAGGGAAGGTACTGGAGGACTGGAGAAGGGCCCCCTGGTTTAAAAAAGGTAGTAGGAAAAATCCTGAGAATTATAGACCAGTGAGTCTTACTCCAGTGGTGAGAAAACTAGTGACAGGATTTAGGGAAGCATCGTCTTCTTGGGGATAACACCATGGCTTTGCAAGGGGTAGGTCATGCCTCACAAGCCTAAATGAGATTTCCAAAGAAGTGACAAAGGTAGGGCATTTGACGAGGTCCTCTACGAGACTTGTTCAGAAAGTCATGAGGCATGGGATCGATCCATGTTACCATGGCTGTGTGGATTTTAAAATGGCTTGCATGTGAAAAGAAGTGGACAGAAAGTATTTTGCCTGGAGGTCAGTGACTAGTGGAATTCTGCAGGTATCCGTTTTAGGACTTCCTGCCCTTTGTGATTTTTATAAATGACCTGGATGGAGAAGTAGAGGAATGGAGTCAGGAAGTTTGCAGCTGACATGAAGGTTGGAGGTGTAGTCGATAGTGTAAAATGTTGTCATAGGCTACAACAGGATATAGACAGGATGCAGTTTGGCAGAAAAGTGGCAGACGGAGATCAATCTGGCAGCATGGTAAGGATAGCGGTTAGCACAATGCCTTTACAGCACCAGTGATCAAGATCAGGGTTTGAATCCCGCGCTGTCAGTAAGGAGTTTGAATGCTCTCCCCATATCTTCATGGGTTTTCCCCAGGAGCTCCGGTTTCCTCCCACCATTCAAAACATACTGGCAGTGTCAGTTAATTGGGTATAAATTGGACAGTATGGGCTTGTGGGCTGAAATGGCCTGTTACCGTGCTGTATGTCTAAAAACAAAGTGTGAAGTGATGCATTTTGGAAGGTCAAACTAGAAGGCAGAGTACATGGTTAATGGAAGAATACTTAACAGAGGGACCTTGAGATTCAAATCTATAGGTCTCTCATGTTTAACTGGTAGGTCGATAGGCAAGTTAAGAAGGCTTATGGTATTTTGGCCTTCATTAGTCAGGAATTGAGTTCTATAAAAGGCTGCAGCACTACAAAACTGATTAGAAAACGCTTGGAATATTGTGTTTGATTCTGGTAATCTCATTACCGGAAGAAGGTTGAACTTTGGAGAGGGTGCAGAGATTTACCAGGAGGTTGCCTGTATTAGAGAACGTGTCTTTTAAAGCAAGGTTAACAGAGCTAGGGCTTTTCTCTTTGAAGCGAAGAAGGATGAGAGGTGACTTAATAGAGGTCTGTAAAATTGTTAGAAAGCCAGCAACTTTTTCCCAGGCGAGATTATCAAACATCAGAGGACATCTGTACAAGGTGAGGGGAGGAAAAATGTAAGAGGCAAGTTTTCTTACAGAGAGGGAAGTGGGTCCCTGGAATGCATTGCCAGGTATAGTGGTGGAAGATGGTGCTAAAGGGTCATTTAAAAGACTCTTTGACAGATACATGGATGCAAGAAAAATAGGGATTATGAAGTAGGAAAGGTTGAGTTTGTTCAGTAAATTTATATAGGTTGGCACAGCATCATGGGGTCGAAGGGCCTGTACTGACTGTGCTGCAGTTTTCTATGTTCTGGCACCTATGTGCATTTAATACTATATACCATAGCACTAAAAAGGAGTGAAAATAAAGAAATGAAAGAGAAATATCAGGGAAAGAGCAGAGAGTAATTGGATATGCTTGGAGAGGTAGTGCATTGTGGTGAATGGAAATCTTTGGTATTATAAATGTTCCACACCTCAATTCTTTTACCACAGAACCAGGCTGACATCCTTCTGTTTCTCAAATGCCCTGTAAGACAGAATCTTAAATAAGCCTGCACTTTTATTTCATATAGTGTCTTAATTATGGACAAGCAAAGGGGATTTCTATTGCAGTGATCTAGGCTGGACTTGATCCTGTACCTAGAGTAGTTTGAAAGCTTTTCTCTATCTGCGTATTTGCCTCATTTTATTTTTGTGGGAGTTTTTTGAATCTTCTCATCCATTTAAGATCCTACTTTAACCATTTGGCCTTTAACCATCTTCAACTTCCAAGTTAATTTCCTCGTTTCTCAAATCCATTTTGTCCTCCTTGGAGCAGGCCTTTAAACCGATCTCCATGACACTTTGCATGATCTCTCCCACTTTAACAACTTTCAGTTCCCTTATCCTGACTGCCTTATTTTCCCCATGGAAACTGTACATTTCAATCTCCCATAAGAAAGACTTCAAGGCTGTCTGCTTCTTCCTGGATAATCGACCTCAACAGTTCCCCTCCACCATCCTCCTCTGTCAGGCAGAATTTGCACTCACCCTCAACAATTTCTCTTTCAACTCCCACTTTCTCCAGATCAAAGGGGTAGCTATCTGAAGGCAGTGGAGACCAATTCCCTGCATGCTTTCAAGAAAGAATAGATAGAGCTCATAAAGATAGCAGAGTCAAGGGATATGGGGAGAAGGCAGGAACGGGGTACTGATTGTAGATGATCAGGCATAATCACAATGAATGGCGGCGCTGGCTCGAAGGGCCGAATGGCCTACTCCTCCATCTATTGTCTATTGTCTACATTCTGGTGACTCTTACTTTTGGAGATGTTCAGATGGATATAAAACACCAATGAATATTCAAAGAAAAGTCATACATTTCTATCTAGCACTGTGGTTAACCAACTTTAATGGATCAAATTTCTTGTCTTTATCATATTGTTTTGTGTGGAAGCTGTCTTTGAACAACTGGCCAGCTGTCTTCCCTCATTATAACGGTGACTACAAGGCTATAAAGAGCTTCAGAATATCTTGAGTTGGTTCCAAAAGGAAGGGTGACACGGTTAGCATAGCAGTTAACACAACACCATTAGAACACCGCTGCAACCATGCCTGCCTGTCCCGCATCGGACTTGTCAGTCACCAACGAGCCTGCAGCAGACGTGGACATACCCCTCCATAAATCTTCGTCCGTGAAGCCAAGCCAAAGAAAAATTAGAACACCAGTGACCTGGGTTCAAATCCAGCACTGTCTGTAAGGAGTTTGATCAAGTGGGTTTCTTCTGGGAACTCCAGTTTCTTTCCCCCCCCATCCTTCAAAAACATGGGGTCTCTAGGCTAATTGGTGTATTTGGGCAGCACTGGGTTATGGACTGGAAGGGCCTGTTACCGTACTGTAGCACTAAAAAAAAATTAAAAATTCAAAGCAAGTTCAAGTCACTCCACCTCAACATGTTCCTACAAAATAAAGATCACCTCTCTTCACTGAAGACACCACACAGGGGTCAAATAATGATAAGATGGAATAGAGGAAAGATACTGGAAATCTAATGACATGATGCCAATATTATAACCTTGCTCTCAATATCAATAAGACTCTGAGACTATACCCCTGTCCTCATCAAAGACGCTGAAGTGGAAAGAGTAGCTCACTTCAAGTTCTTAGGAGTAAACATCTTTAATGACCTGACTTGAGACAAGCATGTTGATGCGATGATCAAGAAGGCGCACTAAGGCCTCTACTTTCTTTGGAGACTAATAAATCCAGCATTCCCCCCCCCCCCCCACCTTATCTCTCAACAACCTCTACAGATGCACTATCAATGGCATACTTGCTGGATGCATCACAGCATGGAACTGGAGATGCTTTGCTCGAGATCAGAAAAAGCAAAAAGAGGTGCCGAGGTGCAGCTTAGAGCATCACGCATCCTTCCCTTCCCCCCATGGAATCCACCTACATTTCCTGCTGTCGAGGAAAGGCAGCCAAGATACTGAAAGACCCGTCACACCCCAGACAGTTTCTTCTCCCTCCTCCCATCGGGAAGAAGGCTCAAGAGAGTGAAAGCATGCGCCAACACATAAAAATAGTTCCTTCTCCGCAGCCTTCTGAATGAATCCCTCAACAGTGCTATAACGCTGACCTTGCTTGGCACTTGCTGATTTTTCTTTTCATTCGGTAAATTCTGCTCTTTACACGACTGGGGTGACGATTAGAGATAATTGGATAGACTGCGCATAGAAGAACCTGTCTCGTTGTACCATATATAACGTGAGAACTAAACTTCCAGGGCTGCTGCTGGTCATACACAAATCCACACAAAATGATGGAAGTAAAAAAGCAGTTAACTAAGGAAAGGTATTTGAGATCTGGGTATAAATCAGCACGAAAATTCCTGACATGCAGTTACTGCCAATTTTAGAATAATGTGGATTTGAATCACATGCTGTCAAAGTTAATATGAGTCTACACCCTGTGATTAGTCAAAGTTCAAATAGAAAGATGTGTTGCCGTTATTGATTCTTAATGTTAAAAATATTGGTAGAGAAGCAGTAGGTAATGAAAGTATCAGCCTCTAAAATGAAGAACTAGCTCATTCACTCGGCAGGAGGGAAGGGAAATGGAATGTCATCAATGGACAATGCTGTTGTGCCTCAACGGAGGCAGAGATTTTCTCAATACCAGCATGGGAGGATTTCTTTTAATACTCATGTTTAACTTCAATTAAGAAAAATAGGGATTTAAATGAAATCTACAAAGACTACATTTCATGGGAGTGAGCCTTAAAAAAAATTTCTCTTTAATGTGTATGACAAGTGATAGCATTTCTAGGATGCCTCTCATCTTCCTGCACTCAATCACTACACACTATTCACGTGTGGGGAGTGAAGAATGGAGGCCAGCCAAAATTATTAAATTTAGTCCTCATGAAAAACTCTACTTGCACATATTTCTTCCTTAAGAGTGGAAGTCCCAGTGATCCCACACCAATCTCGGGTCTTCCCCAATGTAATGGACATCAATTAACTGTATTTGGCCAAAATAACCTGGTTAAATATTTTTCATTGTAATTTTGAGATACCGCATGGTAACAGGCACTTTTGGCCCACGAGTCCATGCCACCCAAACACACCCATATGATTTGAACCATGTGATTGTAAGGGGCGACAGATAATGCTCATGGCGACTCTTTGACTCCCTTACTGTAAATTACTTTTTTAATGTATTAATATGTGACAATAAAAGGAACCTTTGAACTGAATTGTTCATTGTCACTTGTACGGAGATAGAGGGCTGGTTTTATTTTGCATGCTCTCCAGGTAAGTCCAACTAAAACACCAAGTAGTGCAATAATAACATAGAACAAAGAACAGTAGAACGCAGTGCAGGCCCACAACGTTGTGCCGACCCATATAAACTTACTTTTCAATCAATCTAACCCTTTGCTCCCTCCCAGTATTTAGTCCTCTATTTTCCTTACATGCACGTGCCTTTGAGTCTTTTAAATATCCCTATTGTATCAGCCTCCACCACGACTCCCACAGTGGATTCCAATACCCACCACTCTCAGTGTAAAAAAAAACCCTACTTCTTCCTAAAACTTTCCTCTGCTCAACCTACACAGGTGTCCTCTGGTACTGGCAATTGTCACCCTGGGAAAATGGCAGTGGGTGTCCACTCGATGTCCCTCCTATTCTGGAGTTCAGGTTGCCAATGGATCTAACACAAATCTGAGTGGTGCACTGGACGTGAATCCGCGGACACTCAGTGACTGTGAAGAGACTCCTAAACTTTTTAATTAAAAAAAAAATTTAGACACACAGCCCTGTGATGCCCAATTACACCCAATTGACCTATAACCCCAGTATGTTTCAAACGGTAGAAGCAGAGCCCCAGGGAAAAACCCATGCAGACATGGGAAGAATGTACAAACTCCTCACAGACAGCGCGGGATTCGAACACTGTCCCAATTGCTGGCGCTGTAACAGCATGATGTAACAGTGATGTGCTAACTGCTACATTAGCAGTACCACGCTTTTGTTTCTCTTTCTCCCATACTGTAAGGGGCAACACTAATGGCTGCTCTATGTCTGCCTTTCCAGAAGGAAATTGTGTGTGACATAACATGTTTTTTTTTTCTTTGGCTTGGCTTCGCGGACGAAGATTTATGGAGGGGGTAAAAGTCCACGTCAGCTGCAGGCTCGTTTGTGGCTGACAAGTTCGATGCGGGACAGACAGGCACGGTTGCAGCGGCTGCAGGGGAAAATTGGTGGGTTGGGGTTGGGTGTTGGGTTTTTCCTCCTTTGCCTTTTGTCAGTGAGGTGGGCTCTGCTGTCTTCTTCAAAGGAGGTTGCTGCCCGCCAAACTGTGAGGCACCAAGATGCACGGTTTGAGGCGATATCAGCCCACTGGCGGTGGTCAATGTGGCAGGCACCAAGAGATTTCTTTAGGCAGTCCTTGTACCTTTTCTTTGGTGCACCTCTGTCACGGTGGCCAGTGGAGAGCTCGCCATATAACACGATCTTGGGAAGGCGATGGTCCTCCATTCTGGAGACGTGACCCATCCAGCGCAGCTGGATCTTCAGCAGCATGGACTCGATGCTGTCGGCCTCTGCCATCTCGAGTACTTCGATGTTAGGGATGAAGTCGCTCCAATGAATGTTGAGGATGGAGCGGAGACAACGCTGGTGGAAGCGTTCTAGGTGCCGTAGGTGATGCCGGTATAGGACCCATGATTCGGAGCCGAACAGGAGTGTGGGTATGACAACGACTCTATATACGCTAATCTTTGTGAGGTTTTTCAGTTGGTTGTTTTTCCAGACTCTTTTGTGTAGTCTTCCAAAGGCGCTATTTGCCTTGGCGAGTCTGTTGTCTATCTCGTTGTCGATCCTTGCATCCGATGAAATGGTGCAGTCGAGATAGGTAAACTGGTTGACCGTTTTGAGTTTTGTGTGCCCGATGGAGATGTGGGGGTGCTGGTAGTCATGGTGGGGAGCTGGCTGATGGAGGACCTCAGTTTTCTTCAGGCTGACTTCCAGGCCAAACATTTTGGCAGTTTCCGCAAAGCAGGATGTCAAGCGCTGAAGAGCTGGCTCTGAATGGGCAACTAAAGCGGCATCGTCTGCAAAGAGTAGTTCACGGACAAGTTGCTCTTGTGTCTTGGTGTGAGCTTGCAGGCGCCTCAGATTGAAGAGACTGCCATCCGTGCGATAACGGATGTAAACAGCGTCTTCATTGTTGAGGTCTTTCATGGCTTGGTTCAGCATCATGCTGAAGAAGATTGAAAAGAGGGTTGGTGCGAGAACACAGCCTTGCTTCACACCATTGTTAATGGAGAAGGGTTCAGAGAGCTCATTGCTGTATCTGACCCGACCTTGTTGGTTTTCGTGCAGTTGGATAATCATGTTGAGGAACTTTGGGGGACATCCAATGCGCTCTAGTATTTGCCAAAGCCCTTTCCTGCTCACGGTGTCGAAGGCTTTGGTGAGGTCAACAAAGGTGATGTAGAGTCCTTTGTTTTGTTCTCTGCACTTTTCTTGGAGCTGTCTGAGGGCAAAGACCATGTCAGTAGTTCCTCTGTTTGCGCGAAAGCCTCACTGTGATTCTGGGAGAATATTCTCGGCGACACTAGGTATTATTCTATTTAGTAGAATTCTAGCGAAGATTTTGCCTGCAATGGAGAGCAACGTGATTCCCCTGTAGTTTGAGCAGTCTGATTTCTCGCCTTTGTTTTTGTACAGGGTGATGATGGTGGCATCACGAAGATCCTGAGGCAGTTTTCCTTGGTCCCAACAAAGCTTGAAAAACTCATGCAGTTTGGCATGCAGAGTTTTGCCGCCAGCCTTCCAGACCTCTGGGGGGGATTCCATCCATACCTGCTGCTTTGCCACATGACAATAAACAAATCTTGAATAATCTTTCAGTCCTTTAAGCCACCTCTATCCACTGTCACTCCAAAGAGAAAGCTGTGGCTCCCTCAACCTTTCACTCAATATAAGGCATGGTTTCTAGCCCAGGCAACATCCTGGTAAATCTCTGCAACCTTTCTAAAGCTTACAAATCTTTCCAATTATGAGGTGACCGTAACTAAACATAATATTCCAAGTGTGGTCTAACCAGAGTTTGATAGACTGTAATATGATCTCATGGCTCTTGAACTCAAACCCCCATCTAATGAAGGCCAGGACACCACACTCCTTCTTAACTTTGAGAGAGCCAATATCGGTCTATTCCTCCCAATGGTCAAGAATTCTGCCATTAACCAGAAACTCCGCCTTCAGATTCCATCTTCCAAAGCATATAATTTCACACTTTTCCAGAGTGAACTCCATTTACCACTTCTACGACAAAGTCTGCACCTGCTCTATAATTGCATTGTAGCTTCTGATAATCCTCCGCAATATTCACAAAATCTCCAACCTTCGTGTCACCTACAAATAAATAAGGCAACTGTGTAGGGAATAATACAAAAAACTGTAGATGCTGGAATCTGCAAGAGGCGCTTCAAGCAATTTCTGCCGATGGTGAATCTGTCTGCCTTGCAGCAGGCAAAAAGCATTTTCATGTAATATGACCACTGTTTTATTGCAATGGCAATAAATTGAATCTTGAGTTAATAATGAGAAGCTGAGTGAGTCAGGCAGTACACATGGATAGAAATGGCCAATCAATATTTCAGTCCATGACCCTTTTCAAGAGTAATGGGAAGGAGAGGCCAAGTGAATAAAAGGTGAGAGACAGGCAGGTTGGGAGGGGGGTGAGTGCGGAAAGACCTCTGGGGCATGGAGATTAGGTTGGAAAGAAATGTGAGAACAGGAACAGGCAAAGAAGAAAGGGAAACACTGGAGCCAGATAGAGGTGAATCAAACCCAAAATTGGAAAATTCAATGGCTATCCAGGAGGAATATGATATGTTGTCCCTAAACATTTAAGCTCATGCTCACTGTGGCACTGGATGGTGCCAGGGACAGACGTGCCTGTGCGGTAAAGGTAAGGGGGATTAAAATGGTGACAGTGTCAAGCCTGCCCCACCACTCAATATGATTATGGTTGATTGATGCTGACCTTAACTCCTCTTTGTGCGAGTTCCCCTTGACCCTCAATTTCTCAATCTTTGAAATATATCTGCCCCCCCCCCCCTTCTTAAATATGTCTAAAGATCTGGATGCCATCACTACCCACTGAAAAAGCTTTCCTTTGCACTTTTTGTTTGAGTGACAGGCCCTTTATTTTGTAGCTATGTCCCCTTGTGAACTGGCGAAGAACTGAATGCTAAATAGATTAAAAATAATCCTTGCCAAAAGCTAAGATCATCATTTCTAGTGACTAAAAAATTTAATGTCTAAAATATTGACATGTGATTCCATTTCATGGATCTGTTCATTTTCTTTAGTTGTGGCTTTATCTTATCCTATAACTAGGTGTAGGAACACCCTTTCCCCACCCCCCCCTCCCACATTTAGTCTTCACAGCTGGTGTGCTACCATATGGAGTTGGAGAGGGTTGGTACCTTCAAATTCCTGGGAGTCCCTCTATTAAAAGATCTCTCCTGGAGCCAGCATTTGGAGGCAAGCATGAAGAAGGTATACTTCTCTTCTGAATCTTTTTGTTTTTTAAGTTACAGGTCAATAAACGTAACAATAATACACAAAGAGGTCAGGATTGCATTAATAACAACGTATACAAACGCAGACACTAAGTAAAGGAATGAAAACTGAACCTCCCAACCTCTTAAAAGCTGAACGTGGAAAAGAATCAAATTTTATTACAAAAATATCCCCTTAACTAAAAAACAAAACAAAAAGAGAAAACAAAAGTTATGGGCTACCATATTTCACCAGTTAAACAATTCTTTTGTCATTAAATCCACTTCTCTCCACTCAAATAAAAATAAAATCGACCTCCTGGCTATTAAAGTAACAAATGCTGACAAGCTGAAAGAGATCGGTGGCCAGAATCCAAAACTGGTAGTCCAAAAAGTGCAGTAATAGAATAATTTTGTAGGCCAATAAGCAAAACTGCTGAAATAATACCAAAAATATCTTTCCAATATTTCTTTTCAAGGAACAACAGGTGCAAAACATATATATCAGGGAAGGCACATCAGAATGACATCATTTAGATGGGAGTAAAACCAAGCTAGCTTATCTTTAGACAATTAGTCCCTATGGATCACCTTAAATTGTATGAAAGAGTGTCGAGCACACATTGAAGAAGTGTTAACGAATTGGAGAATTTTCTCCCATGTCTCTATATGTAAGGTATCTGACATTCTCTTTCCCATTCATTCTTAATCATCAGATATCACTGGACATTTTTTCAGGATCAAGGATTAGAAGATATATTAACGCCTCCCCTTTCTAAGTCTGAGGACATACGGCCTGCTGTCAAATACTCTATCAAATTTCTACAGGTGCACTGTGAAAAGTAACTGTCGGGTTGCATCGCGGCCTGGCTTGGTAATTCAAGTGCTCAGGAACATAGAAGGGTGCAGAAGGTAGCAAACATGACCATGTCCATCACAGACTCGGACCTCCTGTCCACTGAAGTCATCCGTGCAAGGCTTTGCTTCAAGAAGGCAGCCAACATTATAAAGGGCTACTATCATCCTGGCCACAACCCCTTCTCACTGTTAGCTTTGGGCAAAAGGTACAGAAGCCTGAAGACGAGCACTTCTAGGTTCAAAAACAGTTTCTTTCCAGCAGCTGTCAGGTTCTTGTTGCACTTAAAATATTCTTAACTTTCTTTTTTTATGGGGTTCCCATCTTAATTATTTTCAAACTTTGTAAGATTAATTAGTTTCTGGTGTTTGACCCCATTGTTTACTTTCTTTTTTGTTATTAGTAGTGGACTGTTGGTGTTTAGCCAGTGGCCTTGGAAAGGAGGGGATCGATAATTAGTATAGCAGGCATTTTTAAAAATATTTCTTTTCAATTTTAATACCATTTTCATTTATATATATGATATAGTATTCTATATTAATATTTTAGTCATGTGACATTTATTTGATGAAACCAATAAAAATATTGAAAAAAATAATAATCCATTCCAACACCACAAAAGGGACTGTCTTCACTATGAGATCACGACTTTTTTTCTTACACTACAGTAAATGTACTGCACCATTTCATCAAATGCAAGGATCGACAATGAGATAGACAACAGACTCGCCAAGGCAAATAGTGCCTTTGGAAGACTACACAAAAGAGTCTGGAAAAACAACCAACTGAAAAACCTCACAAAGATAAGCGTATACAGAGCCGTTGTCATACCCACACTCCTGTTCGGCTCCGAATCATGGGTCCTCTACTGGCATTACCTACGGCTCCTAGAACGCTTCCACCAGCGTTGTCTCCGCTCCATCCTCAACATCCATTGGAGCGCTTTCATCCCTAACGTCGAAGTACTCGAGATGGCAGAGGTCGACAGCATCGAGTCCACGCTGCTGAAGATCCAGCTGCGCTGGATGGGTCACGTCTCCAGAATGGAGGACCATCGCCTTCCCAAGATCGTGTTATATGGCGAGCTCTCCACTGGCCAACGTGACAGAGGTGCACCAAAGAAAAGGTACAAGGACTGCCTAAAGAAATCTCTTGGTGCCTGCCACATTGACCACCGCCAGTGGGCTGATCTCGCCTCAAACTGTGCATCTTGGCGCCTCACAGTTTGGCGGGCAGCAACCTCCTTTGAAGAAGACCGCAGAGCCCACCTCACTGACAAAAGGCAAAGGAGGAAAAACCCAACACCCAACCCCAACCCACCAATTTTCCCCTGCAACCGTGTCTGCCTGTCCCGCATCAGACTTGTCAGCCACAAACGAGCCTGCAGCTGACGTGGACTTTTACCCCCTCCATAAATCTTCGTCCGCGAAGCCAAGCCAAAGAAAAGAGTAAATGTCAATATTCATCGTGTATCTTCTGTTATTATTCCTTTTTAATGTATGCTTTTGTTTTTTTTTAAGTACCTGTTTCGCTGCAGCAAGAAAGAATGTTGGTGCGCCTGTATATTGTACAACGTACATGGCAACAAATTCATTATTATTTCATGAGGTGGCATGTTAGTGTAGTGGTTAGTGCAATGCTATTATAGCTCCGGCGACCAGGGTTCAAATCCAGGCATGTCCATAAGGAGTTTGTACCTTTTCCAGGTATCCTGCTTGGATTTTCTCCCACCCTCCAAAAACGTACTAGGTTAATTGGTGTATTTGGGTGTCACAGGCTTGTGGGCCAGAAGGGCATGTTACTGTAAAATTAAGGAAAAAAATGATGTTATGACTCTTTCACCAGCAAAGATAAATTTCATCATTAAAATTTGTCTCACTGGCACAGATTTTATTCAAAGCATTGCCCAAGCCAAGAAAATCCACAGGCTCTGCTGCTAATCGGCATTGAATTAGAAGGTGTCAAATTAATCAATAGCAAAGGCAGTACAAACTGCAGAAGTAACCTTAGAAGCAATGCTCGTTGCTATTCAAATCATAGCTGTAAACAGACAAATGGATCACTGAGCTAGCAAAGGGAGGTTCAGTTCATAATGTTTACTCAAGCCTGCCACGTAAATCGTTACCCACCAGGACCACTGAGTCCCCCACGGAACCATCATCCAGGAAAGGGACAACTTCAAAGGAGAGAAAGCTGGCAGAGCAGAGGATTAAAAGGGTCTCATCCCGCTGAGTGTAAAGAAATGTAGGTGTTTGAAAAAGCCGATTGTCGTATTTGCAATTAAACATCTCAAAAAATGGTTTAGGGAGGAGATGGATTAATGTGGTCAAATTACTTAAATATATTTCACTTGAATTATTCAAGACATGTTATTGCATACTGGGCCAATTCAGCTGCTAATTTAACCTGTCCCAACATGTGCGTACAATTTCTTCACAATAATGAATATTGTAGTAATGAAACCTCAAGAAGTTAATTTCCTGATGAGATTCTTGATTTATTTTCCCTGGAGTGGTGTTTGGACTTAGCTTCATGTGTAGCATTAGTGCAGCAGTACCCAGTATCCAGCTTCAGATACTCTAGGTAAATTTGGCTCAAACTCGACCTATAAATCATGAGACCTGTGGTGGTAAACAAGGTCATTGCGAGAGAATGGATTCGCAGGACTACTCTGCTAAGGGGCTAACGGTCGAGGTGACTAATACTACCAGCAGCCAGGTAAACACTTAGACATGCCGCTGCTTCAGTTGGGAGACGAGGGGGGCTCCCAATTCCTTTATCACAGGGAAGCGAGCATTCTGGGCGGACTTTCTGACCAGTAGATGATTGCTAATGCCTTGTGGGCCTTGCAAGAAGGGGTCACTGATGGCACCACCCTATGGGAACGGGTGGTGACTGCGTTCTGGGCCAGGTTCTCTGCCCTCCTAGAATGTGGCTGACAAGGCCAGCCGCAATGGCACACTGATGGCATGGGGGCATGGATTGTTCAGAATTTTGTGTACCTACGGGGGTGCCCAAGAGCACCACCTCCCAGGGAGCATGAAGGTGACTGGTGCTTTGGTGGGTTATTTAGTCACTGCCAAATGCCCTGACCATAGAAGGGTGGTCGTGCCCCACGTGGGACTGACCACAGGACGGTGTACCAGGAAGCTATTACCCTCCTGAAGGGATCAGAGTACGTGGAGTGGAGAACTCCTCTTCAAGATTTCAGGGAAAGTACAATGACGTTACCCTGCTGGTGTCTCACAGAGACATGTGCGCTCTCTGGAGAGGACATTGTGGGGGGAAGCCCCGTAGATGTGGAGCTTCCCATGCGCTGCCTACTCTGAGTTGGAGCAGCCTCTCCTCTGGTGCTCCTCCACTGGAGGTGGCCCCTGAGTAATCTATCTTTTGAGCTCTCCCAACGTGCGTCCCCCCCCCCCTCCACAGAAGAAGACTACCCTTCAAGCGGTTCCTCTTCTGGACGTGAGGGTCCACGAAACACAGACTGCTGCGATCGCATCACTGATTTCTGCCAGCACCTTCACAGCAACAGCTTTTGTAAGGGTCTTTTTTTCCTTCTTTTTTATGGCACCTTGAGCTGTGGTATCAACTCTAATAACACCTTTACTAAGCACACTCAAGTTACAAATGGCGACAAAGTTTGCCATTTATAAGTAGAGTGTCATTGATAAAACAATAGCCAGAAACGTTTTATGTATTCTGTTTCCAAACGTATCGGGGGTGTAGGTAGGTGTAGGGTGGGGTGCAAATTGGGTGGCATGGACTCGTGGTCCGAAATGGCCTATTAACATGCTGTATGTGGTGGGAACTTTGGGAGCTTTTATTTAAAAAAAACACCAAGTTGGCTAACTTTCAGTCTCGACTCCTCCTGGCTCTCGTTACAGGGATCCAGCGCAGGCACCTCGGTAAAGAGAATGTGAGCAGAAAAACAGGGCTTCCATGAATGTATGCCTGCTGGCCTGCCTCCTGCCTCCCCATGGGACAGCAAGGTGACAGGCATCTGGGCTCTGGCACCTGATGAATGACCTTGCACTGCCTGCTCGCAGACATTGGTGGCAAGGGTGCTCACATTTGCCAGCCAAGCCGGAGAAACCAGGCATATGAGTCGGTGACTGAACAAACTCCTTTTTCTACCCTCCTCTCTGGCACTGGGGAGCAGCTCTCACAGTACCCTGTTCCATCGGAAACAGAGCGACCCTGTTTGAGGGCAGGGGGAGGAGGAGCTGGTGAGGTGTTCTCATTGAATTTGATTATGGGCCTTTTCCAGCTTAATTAGTATTACTTTTTTTTAATTTCCCTTCCTGATTGTCATTTATTAGTGATTTCAGATGATGCGACTTCCAAGGGGTGGAATGTTGTGTGTGGAGGAAGCATGGGCTCCCTGCCTGTCTGGAATGTGTAGATTGTGGGTGATCATGTGTCCTCCCTGTCTGAAACTTATTCGGAAGTCTCATCACCTGTCAGCCAAGGTTGGACCTCCGTCCACTAATTCACTGTTGGTTAATTTAAATCACCTAGGGTCACCACTGGCTAACAGCACAGATTAGCAGTGTATTTAGCACCAGCGCAGAGCACATTCTCTCTCTCTGCCTCTTGGTCCAAGCCAGTTCACTACCGTGAACATCGCCTGAAGGGTTGCGGGTAAGGTGTGCACTACACTAAAGCTGAGCCGTAGTATTGCGATAGGTCAATATTTGCAGGGATCTGGGAGTGTGTGTAAGAGTCCCTGTTTATAGTGTGTGAGTGGCATAGAATATAGATTTACCATTGTTGGAGTCCAACTGATGTCTGGAGTAAATGTATTGTCACTTAAGACATTGTGCATCATTTATCGTTCTCCCGTTTGTTTCCCATGTGTTAATAAAAGTTACATATGATTGTAACACTTATGACCAGACCCATCTCTCTGTGAACCCACCGAACCTGATACTCTTCTTAACACAACAGTGGGGTATGGTAAGGTACGGAGTAGGAGTATGATATGGATTAAGGTTTTGCCATATTTACTATTTAGTGGCTATTAAGTTATTCCGGGTTGAGATGAAGAGAAACCTCTTCACTCAGACTTATGGCCATGTGGAACACCCTGCCAAGGAAAGTTGCTGAGATCCCTCATTAGATATATCCGGTGGCAGACCAACGAGGGGTTCAGCAGCTGAAGGACCCATCCAGGCTGCCGGCTGCTAGTGACATGCCATCAAAGGACCACACAGGCTGCTGACTGCTGGAGACTGTCTTATGGGAATCACATAACAAAACTGGGATTCAAGAGGGTGCTGAGGCCAAGGGCTCCCGAAGGGCCTCGGGTGCAGAAAGGGTTCCTGATCATACTGGAGGTTTGCATCTGGAGCTCGGGTTGCCAATGGAAAGAACGGGGGTCTGTGCAGCTGCAGGAATGCTGGAGGTGAGTCCTCGGACACTCAGTGACTCTGAAGGAACTTCCTTTTGCTTTTCTTTCTCTTTCTTTAAGGGGTGCTGGGCAACACATTGGTGACTATTTGCCTTACAGAAGGTTAAATGGAATTTCATGTAATATTACATTTTCTGTTTTATTACATGACAATAAAAGAATCTTGAAATATTTAGAAGGAAGCTGGACGTGGCCCTACTTGCTAAAGGGATCAAGGGTAATGGAGTGAAAGCAGAAAAAGGGCACTGAAGTTGTATGATCAACCATGATCATATTAAAAGGTGGAGCAAACTCAAAGGGCTGAAGAGACTTTTCCAAATCCATTTTCTATGACTAAGGCACAATTTCAAGAATAAGTCTGGAGCCAAATTGAGCTCAACTGGGGCGCCTTCTCTCACGGAAGAGTCCACCAAAGTGTACAAAAAGAGATTGGCCTGAGTTACTGGAAGGAACAAAAAAAAACTAGAGAGGAAAGAACAGCTGAAAGCCACCGTGCAATTCGAATCAGTGCCAGGTATGGACTGCAGAGGCAAAAATGATTGGGTCACTAGCACAAGGGACAAACAAGATCTGCAGTATGCTTCATGGCTCCTCATCTGCCTTACCATTCAAATGTCATCATTGATGATCTACCCCAAGCCTCAACTCGTCCTGTGTGTCAATTTCCCACACCACTGCGTTCCTCCCATCCTTCAAATATTTACATAACTCCCCTTTGTACACCTCCAATGAAGCATCCTCTGCAGCCATCTCAGTACAGAATTCCAGAGGTTTACCACTTTCTGTGAGAAGAAATTTCTACAATCGACTCCTTAGCTGATAATTGTGTCCCTTCAGAGATAAAAAGTACGTTGGTGTGACATGTCTTTTAACCAAGACAATAAAATTATTGCCTACATGGTCTCTTGGATGATGCAGAAGGTCTCATGGAATTATTCTGAAAAACAAGATGGGAACCATCCTCAAGGTCTCACCCAAGCAAAATTACTAAAAGTGAGTAACTGGACATCACAATGCCATTCATGGGAACTTGCTATTCTCAAGTTAATGGTCATTTCCTTCATTACAACAGTCAGAAGACTTGAGGAAGTACTTTAAGCAGAGGCAAGCTTGTAGAGCCACTGGTTTATAGCTCCAGTGATCTGAGTTCAATCCTGACCTCAAATATAATCTGTGTGGAGTTCATGTTTGCCCCCTGTGATTTCAAGGGTTTCTTTTCGATTCTGGTTTCCTCTCATGTTCCAAAGAGGTGACATAATGTTTCTTTCCCCTTTAGTCTCGTTAAAGGACTCAACCCAAAACATTGACTGACCATTTCTACCCATGCAGCACTCTGACCTCGCTGTTTAATTTTGACAGGTTAATTGGCTAATTAATTGACAGGCTAATTGCTTCAAGTGTCTAGGTGGGTGGTCAGATCCAGGAGGAACTGAATGTCAGGAGAATAAAATGGGACTAATGTAGATTATGTAAATGAAAGATTAATGATTAGCACAGACTCAGTGGGTGGGCTGAAGGAACTGTTTAAAGAAACATAAAGCATAGTAACAGGCCTTTTCGGCCCACAAGACCCAATTGACCTACAACCCAGTAAGTTTTGGAGGGTGGGAGGAAACTGGACACGGGTAGAATGTACAAACTCCTTACAGAGACGGATTCAAACCCGTCGCTAGGACAGTAACTGTGTTACGCTATCACTACACTAACGTGCCAGCCCTAAAATGGGATTAGAGTTCAGGTTATCACCACATATGTCATGGTAAAGTTAATTTTAATTTAGACATACAGCCTGGTAATATCCAATTCTGCCCAAATAGTCTACGACGTCAGTACATTTTGAATGGTGGGAGGAATCCGAAGCACCCGCAGGAAACCCATGCAGACACAGGGGAGAATGCACAAACTCTTTTGAGACAGTGCCAGATTCAAACCCTGGTTAGTTACTCCTGCTGTACCAGCGTAGCACTAACTGCTACACTAACCATGCTGCTTCTCGATGACTCTAAGAATTGCCATCTTTTGAATGAAAGTTCATTGTACTTGTGTATACATACAGATGCACAAAATTCTTTCCTGCTTATTCCTTACTTTAAAACAGGTTTGAACTGGACAACAGTCCCAGCAGGAACGGATTTACTCAATGAATGAAAGTTTTGATGAGGTTGGTTGGCCAATCTTTACAGATTAAAACGTCAGTCAGTGGGGCCAAGGATGAACTTTTAATCAGCTTTTACAGGGAACAGAAGGGTTAAGTGTCAACTCAAGGCAGTCTGCATCATCTAACAACGCCACATGTTTAATGTTTTAGTGAAGCATCATGACTCAAAGACAGCAGACCTCGCACTGAACTGCCAGAGGATTTATACTGATTGGAACCAGATGGAGCACTCATGCAGGAGGCAAGCACACAGAGAACCCAAAAGGCACTCCATTAAGCATCCAGTTATGCTGACACAAGCTTAAAACAGTACTTTTCAAAGAGTGCAATCTCAAAGATCCTCGAGCTCAGCTACAGAATGGCTCATTAATTCGACCATTCTCAGAAAGGCAGCATGGCTTTGATGCAGACGATACTGGCACACCAACAATTCTGGGTATAGGCCCTTACTCTCCAGTGGTAGTTGGTGAGCTGCCCATGAATTAACAAACTGAAGATATCTGTCATCTGAGCTCCCAAATGAAAAATAAATTAGGAAATGGGAGCCCTGGCAGAGAATTTGAACAAAATAGCAAGTGTGTGGAAGGACAGTCAGTGCTTCAGATTTATGACATATAGGATTCTTAGCAGTGTGGAGAAACAGAGAGATCTTGAGGCTCAGGTCCATAGCTCCATCAAGGTGGCCACGCAGGTTGATGGGGTGGTTAAAATAGTGTCCACTGTGTTGACCTTCATTAGTCAAGGGGGGGGGGGGAATTAAATTCAGGAGAAGTGAGGTAATATTGCAGCTCAATAAAACTCTGGTCAGACCACACTTAGAATATTGCATTCATTTCTGGCCATGTCATGAACAGAAGCACGTAGATGCTTCGGAGAGGCTGCAGAGAAGATTGACCAGGGTATTGCCTAGATTGGAAAACGTGCCACATGAAGCATGCTTGACAGCGCAATGCCTTTTCTCTTTGGAACGATAAAGGATGAGGTGGCTTAATAGACGTGTATTAGATTATGAGGGGTTTAGATAGGATGGACAGCAGCACCTTTTTCCTGGAGTGACAATAACAAATACCAGAGGACATTGGTTTAAGGTGAGTGGAGGAAAGTTTAGGGAGACAGCGGGGTAATTTTTTTTTAAAACAGAGTGGTGGGTGCCTGGAATGCATTGCCAGGAGTGGTGTTGGAGGATGGTACAATAGGGACATTAAAAAGGCTCTCAGATACACAAATGGATACAAGAAAAATAGAGAGTTATGGGTGTGAGGTAGGGAAAAATTAGATTGTTGTGGAGTAGGTTTCCATAGGTTGGCATATCATCGTGGGCTGAAGGGCCTGTACTGTGCTGCAAGGTTCTATGTTCACTTCTACTACTCTACCATGCTTGTTTATTTGGCTAATAAGCATCTGAAATAATCACTGCAATGATCTATCAAGTATCAGTAATCAAGAAATACACACACACACAATGGATTTGGAATTTTGGAAGCATGCCTTTTTTCTTGGAATGTTGGACATGTAGTTTCAATGGTCAGTAATGCATATCGTCACTGAAACCACAGAAATTAGGGGGATTTTACTGTTCTTTTAAAAAAAAACTGTCTATTATTAAGTGAAAGTTGCATTTTCCATTGTTTTTGGCAATCTCGTAGAAGTTAATTCCTCCTTTGAATGAGCACTCAAATAAAAGGAGATTCATTTGAATTACAGCAGCCTTTTTAATGTTGAACTCCACACTAGGTCCTGGACTTTGATGGCACTAATTTAAGTCTGGTCAATAATCTGAAAATGAAAGCTAGACAATGCGTGATGTGAACCTTCACATACTGGATGGTGAAAATCTGGATCACTTCACCACCAATCAAGAAACTTATTTTTGGAACGGAATGGAAGATTTTTTTTTTTAAAGAGGGTGAACATGGTTCAACAGCAGGTAAATCCAATTGAAATAAGGATTAAACATGATCAGACTGAAGTAAATGATAGACGGGATCAGCAATAATAAGAATCTAGAATGGAGAGAAACCAAACCAGCTCCAGATTCCTATTCCTGGTCACCATGGAATGCCGCCCGCTGGCAAATCAGTGATTGCTAGGAACATATTGGCACACACAGCTGTCAGCTCCTTCATTCATGGCCAAAGACAAACATAAAAAATTAGCCCAAGAGCATGGCACAAATCACCTTAATTCTGCTCTGTAATTCAACTGTCTCAACATTTTCCTACCTGATCCTCACAACCCTTGGTTCCCCTGTACTCTGAAAATCTCTCAGCATTTAATGACTTAAAGCTGCACACTGGGAGCTAATAATTCCAAAGACAACATCTCTCAGAAGAAATTCCTCATCACAGTCTTAAACATAGGAAGCAGATGAAACTTATTACTAGACATTTCAGGTGAAGAATGGCTAACTCCAAGTACCAAGGGAGGAAGGGGACACGGATTCAAAGAAAAAAGTTAGAATCCCAATGATCACGCAATTGCATCCAATGCACATTAGAAATTTGAAATCACAGATAACTTGCTTTAAATAAAAATGCTACACTTCTATCTATTAGATATCATTGTATAATACAGGTCTCATTTCCTGACTGAGATGGAGCAAAGTTGAAAGAGTGAGGCCTTTCCTCTTTGGAGCAACGAAGGATGAGAGGTGACTTAATAGAGATATATAAGATTATGAGGGGCTTTGGTAGGGAAAATAGTCCACACCATTTTCTTGAGGCAATAATAACATATCAGAGGACATCTGCTTCTTAAGGTTGTGAAAGAAAGTCCAGGGGAGATATCAGAGGCATGTTGATTTTTCTCTTTACACACACAAGGGAGTGGTGGGTACCTGGAATGCATTGCTGGGGGTGGTGGTGGAGACTGGTACAAAAAAAAATTAGATAGGCTCATGGAGAGCGTAAAGTAGGGAAAAATTAGATTTTTGTGTAATAGATTTTCATAGTCGGCACATCTTACCTTGAATAAAGATAATGATAGGGTGCAAGAGCAAAGCTCTGGAATCATTTCAACTCCTCTTCCATCCAACATGAGAAAAAAGTGACCTGCCAGAACAGTGGCAAAAAGCTGTACAATCAATCGACCATGTGGAATGTGAGAGGCAATGTGATTTTGACAGCTGTACCATTAAAATACATTTGACAATTTGAATAATGAAGAGGCTTTAGTGGAGAAAATGGAAGGAGTTTAATTGGACTGTGTGTACATCATATACATAGATCCTTTGTAAGAGAAAAATAATTGAATAACCAACCCTCATGTTATGGTCTTTACATAATCATGGTTCAAGGAGAGAAAATAAAGTGAGAGACAGTGTTGTGACAGATTATGTTGTGTTTGTACTGTATATAGATATGTTTTTGGGAGATAAATTCGGGCAGGATTTTTAGTGTTGGTCACATACAAACACTTTAAAACCGTCTTATTTAAAATACTGGAGCTCTGCTCATGCTAGACATGTCAGGGCCAAAGCCATTGCCAAAGCTTTGGAGAGTGCCCAAGAGACCTCACTAATGGATTGCTGTTTACAAAAAGGCAACAGATGAAATAATTCCCAGAGCTGCAGGCTGTCTGAAGTGGAACTTTCTGTTCTATGAGGGTCATGTGGTTTTGCAAGCAGAGAGAGTAAAACAGGTTTTTTTGAGAGAGAGAGAGAATTCTGTTCTGTAGTTTTACAGTCAGCAGTTGGGATTGGAACAGGACAAGCTGGCAAGCTTGTGGAAAACCCCATATGGAAGACAGGTTGTGACTGCTTAGTTCAGCCTTTTGGTTCATGCAAGAGGAGAGGACTGGCTGCCTGATGTTTCACTTGAAATAACAGAAACAAAAAGGAACTCTGTGGTGTGCTGAAAGGAAGAGATTATCACCTGGAGAACCCTGATGGGGAAAAGTTTCTTCGGCAAGACACTGAAGTGGCTGATTAAAAGGAATCAGTGTGGGTGTCCAGCGAACAACCATCTCTCACTCTGAAAATCAACAAGACCTTCCTGAGCGGTAACCATTTATCTTTCAAGCACCAAAGCCTGGTGAAGATTCATCAATGTTAAATTCGGAGCACACTAAAAGTTTTGCCTACAAACAGTTAACTTAGAGGAATGAGAAGTGAGATTGGACTGTGAATCAAGGAACTTTTCTGAACTTACATACATGTGCACTTAGAATTAGTAGGGGGTTAAGTTAGGTTAGTTAAGTCAATGGTGATCAGTTAAAGTGTGATTCTGTTTTCATGTTAAAAGATCATTTAAAGCAACTTTTGTTTAAGTTCCCCTTTGTCTTGGTGAATATCTTTTGCTGCTGGGTTTTGGGGTCCTCTGGGCTCGTAACAATACTCCAGACCCTTAGTGTCATTGTGTGTTATGTCAGAATAGGTTGCTCTCTTAAAAAAGGGATCGGCCAATGGACATACCTCTGCTTTTATACCCTGTGATCCTCTATCTTGTGAAAACTGTTCATATCACTATTGTCTGTCATTGAATTCCATGTTATACCTGGAGATGCTTTCTGATGGGTTGTTTTTCTCTCAACAGAAATGATGAGTAAGTATTGTACCTGTAGCTGCTACTTCACAGCTGGATGTCATTAAGAAATTTGCATTGGAAACTTGCATGCAATCTCTCACATAGCTTGCAACTGCTTTTCAAAAATCTTGTTCTCGTATGAAAGAACTCAGTTCTTCTGCCACCGAACCCATAAAGTTTGAGTCTAGTGTTTCAGTGTACACTATGTCCTCGTTTATAATTACACCAGGCTTTGGTGTTAGAAAGGTAAATGGTCACTGCTCAGGAAGGTTCTTGTCGGTTTTCGGAGAGAGATTTGTTGTACGCTGGACACCCACAACTGATTCCTTTTTAATCAGCCACTTCAGAGTCTTGCTGAAGAAACTTGCCCCTTCAGGGTTCTCCAGATGATAACCTCTTTCTTTCAGGTCACCACAGAGTTCCTTTTGTTTCTCTTATTTCAAGTGAAACATTAGTTAGCCAGTCCTATCCTGTTGAATGAACCACAAGGGCTTTGACCAGGCTGAACTAACCAGTCACAACCCGTCTTCCAAATGGGGTTTTCCACAAGCTTGCCAGCTTGTCCTGTTCCAGTCCCAGCTGCTGTTGGTGACTGTAAACTGCAAAACTGAATTCCCTCCCTCTCTCTCTCTCTCTCTGAGAGAAAAGCCTGTTTGACTCTCTCTGCTTGCAAAATCATATGACCCTCTTAGAACAGCAAGTTCCACTCCAGACAGCCTGTGGCTCCAACGAGTTCTTTCATCTGCTGCCTTTTTGTAAACAACAATCCATTAGAGAAGTCTCTTGGACACTCTCCAATGCTTTTGCAAAGGCTCTTGGTGCCAGCCTGTCTAGCATGAGCAGAGCTCAGTATTTTAAATAAGATCTATTTTAAAGTGTTTGTATGTGACCTACACTAAAAAAATTCCCCAATTTATCTCCCCAAATCATATCTAGATACAATACAAACACAATATAATATTTCACAGTATGAAGTTCAAAATTATACATCACGATCAGATAGAGC
Organism: Narcine bancroftii; assembly: GCF_036971445.1. Lineage (NCBI taxonomy): Eukaryota > Metazoa > Chordata > Chondrichthyes > Torpediniformes > Narcinidae > Narcine > Narcine bancroftii. Next base: position 207,535,939 of record NC_091475.1, read on the forward strand.
TTGAAACAAACTACTAGGAGGGACAAGTTATGGTTCCAGTTCATACTCATACTGAAACCAAATCTATTAAAGTAAATGCAGTATCATAATGCTGTAGTTAAAACAGAGAAAATCAGTTTATTCTTGATCTTGAAAGCTCACAGCTGCCAGTTTCATCATCTTTCAATTCAAACTAATTATTCCTAGCAATAAGAACAATTCTCTACAGTCTTACTTCAGATATTTTTTTGTACTTATGAGACACTTTAATACCAGATTAAACAATAACCTATTGAAAAATGACAAAGAAAGGAGATGCTGTTGTCAGCGAGGAAGGTTTCCAAAGCTTGTAGAGGGATCTGGACCAGCAGGAAAAATGGGGTGAAAAATGGCAGATGCAATTTAATGCAGACAAGTGTGAGGTGTTGCACTTTGGAGGACAAACCAAAGTAGGACATACATGATAAACAGCAGGGCACCGAGGAGTGTGGTAGAACAGTGCAATCTGGGAATACAAGTACATTATTCCCTGAAAGTGGCATTATAGGTAGACAGGTTGTAAAGAGAGCTTTAGCCATTTTGTCTTTCATAACTCAATATTGAGTACGTTTGGATATTATGGTAAAGTTGCATAAGATATTGGTGAGGACAAATTTGGAGAATTGTGTACAGTTTTGGTCAACTAACTACAGGAAAGATATCAATAAGATAGAAGGAGTGCAGCAAAGATTTACTAGGATTTTGCCAGGACTTAAATAAGATAGAAGGAGTGCAGCAAAGATTTACTAGGATTTTGCCAGGATTTAAGGAACTGAGTTCCAAGGCAAAGCTAAGCAGATTAGGACTTTATTCCCTGGAGTGTAGAAGAATGGAGAGAGATTTGATAGAGGTATGCAAAATTCTGAAGGGTATAGACAGAGTAAATGCAAGTAAGCTTTTTCCACTGAGGTTAGGTGAGATACAGTGCAAACCAGAGGACATTGGTTAAGAGTGAAAGGGGAAAAGTTTAGGGGGAACTTCTTCATTCAGAGAGTGATGGAACAAGCTGCCAGCTGAAGTGGTGAAGATGGGCCCAATTTTACAATTTAAGAAAAGTTGGGACAGGTACATGGATAGGATGGATATGAAGTACTGGACAGCGTGTGGGTCAGTGGCACAAGGCAGAATAATAGGTTGGCACAGACTAGAGGCCCAAAAGGCAGTTTTCTGTGCTGTTATATTCTATGGCTCCATGACTCTAAATTTAGAAATCAGAATGATATTGTGACTTTGAAGCAGTTTCCATGCTTTTCTGACTTTTAATCTTCCTTGTTTCAGTAGAAACAATGATTATTGCTCATTTAACCTCGAGTCTGCTCCACGGTTCAACACACTTCAGGTTAGATATCCGTATTCCCGCTTACATAAACTTGAACTCATCTAAAGTTCTAATACTCACAGTAGCAGTTCAGGTATCAAATAGCGACTAGATGGAATATGAGAAAGGGATTCAAAGTCTAGTGCAATGGTGCCAAGAATATGAATAAATAAAGGAGATGATCATTAACTACAGTAGAGGGGGCAGAGTCCATACCCCTATCAACATTCTTGGTGCCAAAGTGAAAAAAATAAATTTGAAATAAATATCTCCAATGACCTGACCTAGGACAAACAATGATGCAACAGCAGCTCTACTTTCCTAATCAGCATGTCCCACTAGTCTCTCAACAACTTCTACAGGGGTGCCATCAAAAGCTCTACTCTGCTCAAGAAGGAAAGCTACAGAAGGTAGTGAAGGCAACTCAGAACCATCACACACAAACTTCCCTCCCCTCCACGGGCTCCATCTACATCCCCCTCTGCCTAGGAAAGTCAGCCAAAGTGACCCACCTGGAGAATGACACTTCATGCACCAGGTTGCTGTTCATTGATTTCAGCTCATCACTTGATAAAACATAGAACATTACAGCACAGAACAGGCCCGTCAGCCCTTGATGTTATGCCAACCTATATATTCCTAAGAAAAAGGACTAAATCTTCCAACCTTGTAACTCTACTTTTCTTTCATCATGCGCCTGTCTTTTAAATGCCCCTAATGTTTCAGCTTCGCCATCACCCCCGGCAAAGCATTCCAGGCACCCTCAACTCGTTTCCCCTAAACTTTCCTCCCTTCAATTTGTAGAGATATCCCCAGTGTTTGCTATTCTTGCCCTGGGAAAAAGGTGCTGATTGTCCACCTCATCTGTGCCTCTCAGAATCTTGTAGATCTCTCAAGTACAATACGCTCATTCCCCAGAGGCTCGTGCAGAAGTGGTCCTCGCTGGGACACAACACACCCCACCCCCACCCCCGTAAATGGATTCTGGACTTTCTCACGGAAAGAACACAGTCTTGTATTGTCAGATCTCTTTGCTCCTCCGCACTCCTCAGTGCCCTACCATTTACTGTGTATGTCCCCCTTGGTTTGCCCTTCCAAAATACTTCACACTTGTTTGGATTAAACGCCAACTGCCTTTTTTTTTGGTCTATTCTCCCAGTTGGTCCAAATCACTCTGCAAGCTTTGAAAATCTTCCTCACTCTCCACAGCGCCTCCTATCTTTGTGTCATCAGCAAACTCGCTGATCCAATTGACCACATTATCCTCCAGATCATAGATATCTACAACAAACAACACTGGTCCCAACACAGATCCCTGAGACACACCACTAATCACAGGCCTCCCACTCTGTTTTCTCCCACACAACCAATTATGAATCCAGTTTACAACCTCTCCATGGATACCTAGTGTCTGAACTTTCTGAACTAGCCTCCCATGTGGGACCTTGTCAAAGGCCTTACTAAATTCCACCAAGACAACATCTACAGCCTTTCCTTCATCTACATTCCTGGTAACCTCCTCAAAAAAAAACTCTACAAGATTCGTTAAAGATGACCTACCATACACAAAGCCATTCTGACAGTCCTTAATCAGCCCATGACTGTCCAAATGCTTATTTATCCTATCTCTCAGAACTCCTTCTAATAATTTACCTACTACTGACATCAAGCTCACTGGCCTATAGCTACCTGGTTTATTTTTTTGGAGCCTCTTTTAAACAATGGGACAACATGAACTACCCTCCAATCCTCTGGGACTTTATCCATGACTAAGAACATTTTAAATACATCAGCCTGCAATTTCTACACTTGTTTCCCCCAAGGTCCGAGGGAATATCATTTCCAGCCCAGGTGATTTATCTACCTTTATTCACTATAAGGCAGCAAGCTCATCTTCCTCCTGAATCTCCATATGTCCCATGACCCTTCTGTTTGTTTCCCTTCCTTCCTTATTCACTATACTAATTTCTTGACTAAATACTGACGCAAAAAAATGGATTAAGATTTCCCTCTGATTCTCCTCTAGGGGACCAATTTTGTCCCATATTATTCTTTTACTCTTAATATACTTACAGAAACCCTTCGTGTTTACCTTCACATTATCTGCCAGAGCAACCTCATGTCTTCTTTTTGCTTTCTTGATTTCCTTCTTGAGTATTTTCATGCATTTTCTGTACTCTTCGAGTACCTCATTAGCTCCTGTTGCCTAGACTTACTGTGCACCTCCCTCTTCTTAACCAGATCACCAATATCCCTTGAAAACCAGGGTTCCTGAAGCTTGTTAACTTGGCCTTTAATCCTAACAGGAACATGCAAACTCTGCACTCTCAAGATTTCACCTCTGAAGGCACTTACCTAACACACCCTTGCTAGAAAACAACATATCCCAATCCACTCCTCCTGGAAACTTTCTAATTTCCACAACATTTGCCTTCCTCTAATTTAGAATCCCAACATGAGGACCAGACTTATCCTTTTCCATAATTAACTTGAAGCTAATGACATTATGGTCATTGGACCCAAAATCTTCACCTACACATACATCTGTCACCTGACCTGTGTTGTTCCCTAATAGGAGATCAAGTTCTGCATCCTGTCTCGTTGGTACTTTCGTATATTGATTTATAAAACTTGAACACATTTCACAAACTCCAAGCCACCCAGCCCTTTTAAAGTATGGGAGTCCCAGTCAACGTCGGAGAGTTTTGACACATACTGGGTGATCATTTTGTTGAGCACCTTCACTCTGCCTGCTGCAATAATGGGGACCTCCCAGAGGCCAGCTATTTAATTCCACATTGACATGTCTATCCATGGCCTCATGCAATGCCTAACCGAGGTTACCCATAAATTGAAGGATCATCTCATATTCCATCTGGGCACTCTCCAAGCAGGCAGCATTAATATCAATTTCTCCAGTTTCTGATAAACCCCTCCCAAGTCTTTCTATTTCCCTATCCCTATTTCTCCTTTCCTGCAGCTCCCCATCCCTTTCTCTCTTCATTCACAGAGCATTTTTTTCCTCTTATGCTCCCACCCATGACCTGTTAGCCTGAGCCCCTTCCTTCCTCTTCTTCTTCTCTCCATACCTTTTATTCAGGCACCTGCCTCCTTTCTGCTCAAACTTTGACAAAGGGCTGCGACCTGAGAGTTTGGTTACCCTTTGCTTCATTTTGATGCAGTATGACCTGCTAAGTTTCTCCAGAACTTTTGTGTATTGTGCTCCAAAAGGTTTCAGATTTATTGTCAGACTACATACATGACATCACATACTACCCTGTGGACGAATCAGAATTACCATTTACTGGTGTTGCAAAATAAAACTGTACACAACATACACATGAAAACAAAGAATTGTGAAGCATATTTGTTCATCCAGTGCTTTCATACACTGAATGCAGTAGATGAGCCCTGCAAATATTGAACAACTATTTCTGACTACAGTAAAACCCTTGGTATCTAGCACCCATGGGGATTAGTAGATGCCGGATAAGCGAGTTTTCCAATTGCTTGGGATTCACTCTTACAATGCCTAATATACCTGCATTAAGAATAATCAGTTTAAAAGACAAAAATACCACAGGTGCTCCTCAGCTTATGATGGAGTTACGTTCCGGCAAACCGATCACAAATTTTTTAAAAATCGTAAGTTGAAAAAGAATACCGCACATACCATTCTTTTTATAATTAACTGATTCACCTCTTATCCTTTAAGATGGTTGAGATTGTCAATTGCAAAAGTCCTAACTCATGTGGCATAGCCATTATTGGCTTGCCACCTTCATGCTGAGCAGGTATCTTGAGTTTCATCTCCAGAGTAATTGCTTTCCTCTTTTTCTTCTCACCAGAAGCAGGAGACACACATGGGGATTTAGTAGGCATGATGGATTATTTACAGTTCTTTCATTCGCATGATCACTGAAGAGACAGCAAGTGTTGGTTGAGTCAGCATTGCGAGAGAGTAGTATAACACATATCACAAGCGCGGGAACTGACCAGAATTCTATGGGTTCAAACCATTGTAACTTCGAAAAATCATGAAAGTCGGACCATCGTAAGAAGGGGAGCACCTGTACACTGCACTTGAACTGAACAAACTTCACTTGCATGAATACATGAACCTTAAAGCACTTGAGTTTCTTTTCAGTCACATTCTTTGAAAACATTTAATCGTCGCTACATCTGCTGGTTCTTCCTCCTCCATGGATCCGCCCGAAAGATGAACAATATCATAATTAACTTCCCCCTTGCCCGAGTTTACAGATAAAGCCTTACTAATAATAAAAGGTAAAGACTTTTACTAAGCAGGGATAAAGAGACACTTTAAGAGAGTCACCCCAACGGCGAGCGGCATCAAGCAGGTCTTCATCTAGGGTTACGCCATTAAACACAATAATATTCAAACAACTGCTGCCAGAAGAGGATGACCAAGGCACTCTACTGGCTGAAATATTTGAGCCCATCTTCATCAAAGGTTTTTGTGTTACTTCAGAGAACATTACTTTTTATATTAAACTTTTATTTAAATTTGTGTTCATTCTTATTCATTCTATATATTTATTTCTTTATTGTCCTCATTTTTTTTTGCCAGTTGCTTGAGGTTGACAGTTGCTTGAATTCCGGATAACAGGGGCACTTCAGAAATAGTCAGTCAACATTAATGTCTGATACAAGGCCCAAAACATTGATTGCCATTTAATCCCTATGGATGCTGCATGACCTGCTGAGTTTCTTCAGCAGTGTTGTGCGCTGTTAACTACTGTGGAGTTACTGTGTAGAAAAGGATTCTGTGCATTCATTGAAAATGAACAAACTGGGTGCTGGAGCACTTGAATGATGTGTGTATAATGCAAAATAAGAAAATTAACTCCTTCACCAAAAATATTTTGGAACCAAAAGATGTGGGTCTTTTGAAATAGCAAAATGTTGTCCTTGCTTGGTGCAAATTGATTTTTTTTCTTCCCATAGTAACTGTGCAAATCCTGCCCTTTGGTTCTATGAATGTTAGAGATAACCTCCGAGTCTACTCACAGAAGAACCTGTCTCACTATATTGGGTATTTTGTGACAAATATACTTAAAACACATTAAGGCACTTCAGAGGAAAATTTAAAAAAAATGTTAGCTCTTTAGCTAAGTATTTGGTTATCTGGGCTAGTATTAAGGTGGAGAGGATGACAGTGGATTTCCACAGCCTGGTAGCTGTGAAAGAAACATTTGTCAATGGTATGACACCAAAAAAGAGCACAAATTTCTTCTTGTAGTTTTTGAGGTAATTTCAGTAAAAGGGCATTGGATTTGAAAATAAGGTTGAGAATGGAGGGAGGCAGCCTCAGAGGCAATGTGGGTGGTCCATGAAGGGATAAAGAAGAAATTTATGGGGGGTAAGGGAGAAAGGGGGTTCAAAGAGAAAAATGAGGATATGGAAGGCAAGAATATCTATGCTGAATTAGTACAAGCTTGTGGAAGTACAAATGTGCGCTCAGCATTTTAGTGTGAAAGAATCAGTGGAAACCTCCCACTCTACCCAAGGAAGCCATTCTTAATAAATAAATACTGAGAACTCCAAGTAACAACCAAGTATCTGCATGTGTATTGTCTTAATGTGAAAAGTCTCAACGAATCCTCCCCACTCCCACATGGTGGGCCCACGAGTTCCTCCATTAGGTTAAGCTAACAATAAGAAGCTGGAGGAACTCAGTGGGCCAAAAAAGTCAACATAAACATCGATCTCCAATTTCCATTAAACCTCTCCCCGACTCACCCTTTCCCTGTCTCCTTTCCTACTGCTCTCCGCCCCTTCCCTCTCCTATCAGAGAGCTACCTCCTGCTCCCCGCCCCTTCCCTCTCCTATCAGAGAGCTACCCTCTGCTGCCATTATCTCAGCTTTTTTCTCTTCCATTTCTTGCACCTGTATACCTCTTACTTGTGGATGTCTGTTCCTCCCTCTACCCCTTCCTCCCTCCCCTTTGCCTTTTTATTCAGGCCCTTGCCTGAATAAGGTCATACCTTGACGTAGGGTTCACGCCCAAAATATTGGTTACCCTTTACTTTATGGATGCTGCGTGACTGGTTGAGTTTCTCATGCAAATTAGTGCATTGATTATGGGTTAGGAAACATTGATTGACCATTTCTACCCAATGGCTACTGTGTGACATGCTGACTTCTGGTCTCCTCACTTGAGGAAGGATGTACTGGCTTTGAAGGTGGTACAGAGGTTGATTCCAGAGATGAGGAGACATGGAGTTGTCTGGGACTGTACTTTGCTGGAATTTAGAGGAAAGAGAGGGGATCTTACAGAAATGTATAAAATTATGAAAGGCCTAGATAAGATAGAGATAGGTAAGTTGTTTCCATTGTTGAGGGAGACTAGTACTAGGGGATATAACCTCAAGATTCAGGGTAGAAGATTTAGGATACAGATGAGGAGGAACTGCTTTTCCCAGAAGGGGGTGAGTGGAATTCACTGCCCACTTAAGCAGTGGAGGTTACTTCAGTAAATATACTTCAGACAAGGTTGAGTGGATTATACATAATCAGGGAATTAAGGGATATGGGGAAAAGGCAAGTAGGTGGAGATGAGGCTATCATCAGATCAGCCATGATCTCATTGAATGGAAGAGCAGGCTCGATGGGCCGAATTGCCTACTGCTGATCCTTTTTCTTATGTTCTTCTGCTCCTTCTTCAGGATCTCATTTGTTCGTTTAAGATTCCGGCATCTGCAGTTTCTGTGTTTATCCTCCGGCAAATTGTTCTTTGGCCCCGGACAGAATGCACCCAATTAAAAACCGAAGTACAGTGATATTCTTCAGTGGTACCTTTGAATTGTGACCACCAGGCAAGCATACTGCAGACAGACTGAAACGCCCTTGTTTCAGACAGTTAGCAAGAAAGGCAAGGTTAGCAAGCATGGGGAACATTGGTTTTCGAGGGATATTGGGGATCTGGTTTGGAAGAAGAAAGAGGTGTGTAGCAGGTATAGACAACATGGAGCAAATAAGGTATTTGAGGAATATAAAAAAATACAAGAAAAAAATCAGGAAGGCTAAAGACATGAGGTTGCTTTGGTAGACAATGTGAAGGAAAATCTTAAGGGTTTCTACAGGTATATTAATAACAAAAGGATAGCAAGGGACAAAATTGGTCCGCTTGAAGATCAGAGTGGTCAGCTTTGTATGGAGCCAAAAGAGATGGGGTAGATCTTAAATTTTTTTTCCATCAGTATTCACTCAGGAAACAGGCACAGAGTCATGGGAAGTAAGGAAAACAAGCAGTGAGGTCATGGAACCTACACAGATTAAAGAGGAGGAAGTGCTTGCTATCTTAAAGCAAATCAGGGTGGATAAGGGCCTGACAAGATCTTCCCTCGGACCTTGAGGGAGGCTAGTATAGAAATTGCAGGGGCTCTGGCAGATATTTTAAAATGCCCTTAGCCACGGATATGGTGATGGAGGATTGGAGGGTAGCTCATGTTGTTCCATTGTTTAAAAATGGCTCCAAAATAACCCTGGAAATTATAGGCCGGTGAACCTGACGTCAGTACTAGGTAAATTATTAGAAGTTACCTAAGAGATCGGATCTACAATTATTTGGATATCCAAAAATTGATTGGGTTTAGGGTTAGTCAACGTGGCTTTATACACGATAGGCTGTGTTGAACCAGTCTGATCAAGTTTTACAAGGAAGTTACCAGGAAAGTTGAAGAAGGAAAGGCTATGGATACTGTCTACATGGACTTTAGGAAGGACTTTGACAAGGTCCCACATGGAAGGTTGAGACATTAGGTATTAATAGTGAAGTATTAAATTGGATTCAACAATGGCTGGACAGAAAGTATGGTGGATGATGCTTCTTAGACAGGAGGCCTGTGATTAGTGATGTCCTTCAGGGACCAGTGCTGGGACCATTGTTGTTTGTCATCTATATCAATGATCTGAATGATAATGTGGCAAAATGGATCAGCAAGTTTGCAGATCACACTAAGAGTGAAGGCATTGTGGACAGCAATGGCTTTTCAAAGCTTGCAGAGGGATCTGGATCAGCTGGAACAAAATCAGCTGAAAAATGGGAGATGTCATTTAATACAGACAAGTGTGAGGAGTTGCATTTTGGAAGGACAAATCAGGAAAGGACATACACAGTAAATGATCAGGCACTGAGGAGTGCAGTAGAACAGAGGGATCTAGAAATACGGATAATTTCCTGAAAGTGGCATCACAGGTCGACAGGGTTGTAAAGATATTGAGTATCGGAACTGGAATTTTATGGTAAAGTTGTAGAAACATTGGTGAGGCCAAATTTGGAGTATTGTTTGCAGTTTGGGTTACCTAATGACAGAAAAGATATCAATAAGATAGAAAGAACGCAGAGAAGATTTACTAGGATATTGCCCGGACTTTAGGAACTGTGTTACAGGGAAAGGTTAAATCTACTGGGAATGTAGGTTAATTGGGTGTAAATTGAAGGGCATGGACTCATGGGCCAAAAGGGTCTGTTACCATGCTATATGTCTAAACTTACAAATTAAAAAATTTAAAAGGTTAGGACTTGAGTGTAGAAGAATGAGGGGAGTTTTGATAGAAGTATTTAAAATTATGCACGGGATGGACAGTAAATATAAATAGGCTTTTTTCACTGAGGACAGGTGAGGTACAACCAGAAGAGTGAAAAGGGAAAAGTTTAGGGGAACTTTTTCCACAAAGAGAGCGGTGGGGATGTGGATCAAGCTGCTAGCTCGTTGTGAATGTGGGCTCAATTTTAACATTTAATAAGAATTTGGACAGGTAGATGATTGGGAGAGGTATGTAGGGCATATCAGTGGGACTAGGCAAAAAAAATGGTTCGGCACAGACTAGAAAGTCCGAAGGGCTTGTTTCTGTGCTGTAATGTTCTATGTTTCTTTCTCCTGCGGTCACAGGGATAGTGAAAGTTCTGAATTAGTTAAAGAGCAGTCCTTCTGATAGTTTTTAAAGCATCATCCACCACTACTCTCTGGCACCTCCTGTCCAGCCATTGTTGAATTTTTTTATTCGTGGTTAATAAACGGCTAAGATTAGCAATTTTAGGTTTAACCAGATGATAAATGATGATTAACTGGTTATCTGACTTTGAGCCATCTTAATGAGTCTTGCTCAAGCAAAATGGCAAATGCATGGCAAGCTGGAAGATTTTATTTTTAAATAGTAAAATACACTATTTTAATTAGAGATTTTCAATAATCTTTAAAATGTTTCATATTTTAAAAATGAAAGCAACAAATTTTCACCATGGTTAAAAAAACAAAATGGGTATTAAATCCATTACTCTTCATAAAGTTCCACATGAACTAATATGTAGGCTGAAAGCAGTTAGTGTGTGATTTGTGTCCCTGGATTCCATTGTGGTTACTGGTGCGTGTGCACAATGTTGTTGTCAATCCCACTTTACCACGCTGTACTTCCAAAATTAAATAACCTTGAGCAAACAGATAAAAGGTCGTGTTCAGTATGGATGATGGTACTCATCTCTTCATCGTCCTTGTTTTAAAATGTTCCTCTCTCTCAAATGGGACTAATTCAGAATGCCAACTTGGTCAGCAGAGATGAGTTAGGCTGAAGGGCCTGTTCTACCCTGTATGACACTGATGCAGAATAGTTACATGTTGAGGTTATTTGGCACATCAAGTCCAGCGTGACTCTATGCAGGTGCAATCCAACCAGACCCCTTCCCTGATGCTCTTCCCGAAGCTCTGCAAATTCTTCATAGATAAAGTAAAATCTCCTATGAGGATTGTCCTTTTTTTTGGTTTCTTGAGATTGTGTGTTGCGTGATTGGCAAACTAACAGCTAGGGGGTGCCAATTTTAAACTTTTGTATTTGTTACCTATTTATTTTCCACAAATTTTTGCCGGTTGCTTGAGGCTGCTAGTTGTTGCGATCACGGATAATGGGGATTTTACTCACTTTCAATCTGTAGATGTGGTCTACATGGATTTTAGCAAGGCATTTGGCAAGGTGCCCCATGAGACTCATCCAGAAAGTCATGAGACATGGGATTAGATGAAAATTAACTATATAGTTAAAAAATGGCCTTGTAGGAAGAAAGTAGAGAGTAGTAGTGGAAGGAAAGTATTCTGCCCAGAGGTCAGTGACTAGTGGAGGGGCCGCAGGGATTTGTTCTTTGTGATTTTTATTAATGACCTGGATAAAGAGGTGGAAGGATGGGTTAGTAAGTTTGTGGATGATATGAAGGTTGGAGGAGTTGTGGATGGAGCTGAAGGTTTTCGAAGGTAATAAGAGGATATAGACAGGATGCAGAGTTAGGCAGAAAAGTGACAGATGGATTTCGATCCGGATAAGTGTGAGGTGATGCATTTTGGAAGTATGAACCAAAGCCTGAACACAGGGTTAATGGTCAGTTACTTAAGAGTGTGGATGGATCCATATATCCCTCAAGATCGCCACATAGGTTAATAGGATAGTTAAGAAGGCCTGTGGGATCCTGGGCTTTATTAATAGGGGGATTGAATTCAGGAGTAGAGAGGTCATGTTACAACTCTACATATCTTTGGTGAGAGTATTATAGGAAGGATGTGAAAGCTATGGAGATTGAACCCTTGCGTTCCAAAAGTTTCACTATTTCATCTTTAATGACGGCTGCAAGCATTTTTCCAACTACAGACGTCAAGCTAATTGGCCGATAATTTCCAGTCTTCTGCCTAGATTCCTTCTTAAAAAGTGGGGTGACATTTGCTGTCTTCCAGTCTGCCGGGACCTGCCCAGAATCCAAGGAATTTTGGTATATGACCACCAGTGCATCAACTATAACTTCTGCCATTTCCTTCAGAACCCTTGGATGGATATCATCAGGACCAGGTGATTTGTCTGGCTTTAGTCCCATTAGTTTCTCCATCACTACTTCTTTAGTAACAACTATTTTATCAAGGCCCTCCCCAACATTCGCATCCTTAACTCCACGCTTGGGCATGCTGGACGTGTCTTCCACTGCGAAGATTGACACAAAATATTTGGTCAATGCCTCGGTCATTTCCTCACTTTTTGCTACCAGTTTTCCTTTCTCATCCTCCAAGGGTCCTATGTTAACTCTGGCCACCCTCTTCTGTTTTATATCTTTATAAAATTTTTTGCTTTCTGCTTTTATATTTTGTGCCAATTGACTTTCATAATCCTTTTTCCCATTTCTTATTACCTGCTTTGTAACCCATTGTTGTCTCTTAAAGTTATCCAATCTTCCAGTTTCCCACTGCTCTTTGCAGCTTTGTACACCTGGCCATCCTGTAGGTAACACTGGATTGAAGCAATGGCTTGGCCATCCAGGATTTAAATAGAGTGAGCAGAAAAGGTGCTGTTCCATGTTACTCTTGGTCAAAGCAGAACACAGAATAAGTGGCTTTTGAATGAGGATGATTACTTCTAATGGTCTCTAAGAGAAAGAAGGCAGTTCAACCGTGTCCTTTTCTAGTTGAGCACTTCGTTTAACATTTGTCTCGGTTTGTGAAACAGGCATGTGAGTAAGGTCAAAAAAAGGAGGAAACGAGCCGAGCGCTTGCACGAGGCATACAACAGGGATCATGGGGGCGCAGCATCTCATGTGTGGGGTTTGGGGGGGCAGCACCCCCCCCCCCCATTTGGAAAGTTTTTGAAAATGTACACTCAAAATTACCAGTTTCAAGCCATTAAAAAAACTAATAATTTTAAAGAAAGTTTTTTTTTACAGTGACCACAGTATATCAGACAGACACTACCATCTGTACCCAGACTCCAAGGCCCTTGGAGATCACCAGGCAGTACCCGCTTGACTTATGCTCAAACCAGTGTCTGGTTCTTACCCCAAGCAGTACTTGACCATAACTAGCATTCAGCATTCCAAGCAAAGCCCTTGGCCAACTTGATTCCAATCCCCAAGAAGTAACTACAAACCTGCACCGAAACCCCTGCCCAACCTGCCCTCAATCACCAGGCAGCAACCCTGCCCAACCTGCAACCAATCCCTAGGCAGAGCCCCTGCCCAACCTGAACCCAATCACCAGGCAGAGCCCTCTCCAGTCTGCACCTAATTTCCAGGCAGCACCTCTGCCCAATCATACCAAATCTCCAAGCAGTAACTACTACCCCTGCATCGGATCTCTAAACAGTGCTATGCCATCCTGCGCCAGCACCCAGAGGCAGTGGATACTGCAACCTTCACCTTCTCATCGCTCCCCAACCCTCGAGAAGGAAAGGCTCCTTCCACAGGAGAGCCATCACCTTCCTTGCCCAGAGGCCCTCACTGAACCATTCATTCACAGGCCAGCTCCCCAGTGCCATAAGGTGGGCTCAGGGTTTCCTCCTCAGCTTGAATTTCTGTTAAGGCAGCCTCAAAATGCTGCCCTTACCTGAACAGAATCGCTACACCTCCTGCCTCGGAGGCCGAGACCGGGCAACCTCCATGTGTCAACTCACTGCGCTCACTTACCCCAGCCCCATAGCCAGGTGTGTGCAGGCACGCCTGCACATGCACAGCCCACCTCTCTCGTGGCTCGCCTTTCTTGTGTCATCGATCTAAACAATGAGGAAAGGAGCAGCAAGCAAACGTGCAATTGAACGGCCAGTCACAGCTGTAGAGACAACAGTGCTGGCGAGCAAAGGGGTGAAAAACGCGCAAATCATTTTAAAATTGCGGAAATGCATGGAAAATTCACATTTACAGTGAAATCATCATGGAAGAAAATAGCCATTTCACTGTCTCTTTGAAAAGAGGACAGGTTTATCGTGTAGAACACAGATTCCAAAATCTCCATGCAAGAGAGAGAAAATCGTTCGTATGAAGAAACATTGCTCTGAAAACAACTCCACAAAAGAAACTTATGAGTTTTAAAGAGGACTAATGACTTGATGTTTCTTTAAGTTTTATGTTATTAATAATGACTAATAATAATTATTGTTTTACCGAAACCATTGTCTTGACGTATTTGCATTGCTGGTGATTTAATACGTAACAATCCTCCATCGCGCTGACCAAACATCAATGTCTGGAAAAACCAGGGGAGGTGGCGTTTGTGTCATCATCAATTAATCGTGGTGCACAGATGTGTCAGTCATGTCCCAGTCCTGTTCCCCTGTCCTGGAAAATCAATTAGCGCAACCCCTTTACAGCGCCAGCCATCAGGGCTGCGGTTTGAAACCTCTGCTGTCTGTAAGGAGTCTGTACGTTCTCCTCGTGTCTGCATGGGTTTTCCCCAGGGAGTCCAGTTTCCTCCCACCCTTCAAAACGTACTGGGGGTGTAGGTTAATTGGGTGTAAATTGGGCAGCAGTGGCTCATGGACCGAAATGGCCTGTTACCGTGTCTTATCTCTAAATTTAATAAATTAAAAAAATTTAATCTGGCGATCTAGTGTTGCCCATTCTACCTGCCAAGGGAGTTCACTGCCATCATCCTGGTCGCAGTGTACATTCCACCTCAGGCTAACGTCAGGCTGGCATCGGAGGGACTGAGCACTATGAGACAGCACATCCTGATGCCTTCCCGATCATTGTAGGGGACTTCAATTTGGCCAACCTGAGGAAGACTCTAACAAACGACCACCAACACATCACATGCGAGATGAGGGGAACCAACACACTCGACCACTGTTACACCTCCATAAAGAATGGATACCAAGCCATACCACGACCACACTTCGGCAAGTCTGATCACCTGGCTATTCTTTTATTTCCGGCATACAGAGACTGAAGACCACAGCACCAGTGGTGAAGACAGCGAAAGTATGATTGAGGGAGGCAGAGGAGCATCTGCAGAACTGCTTTGAATCGGTGGGCTGGAACATATTCAAGAACTCATCCACAGACTTGAATGAAAATGCAATTGGTGTCACCGATTTTATCAAGACCTACGTGAATGAGTGTGTGCTCACGCGCACATACCAGGTGTTCCCCAACCAGAAGCCCTGGATGAATCAGAGAATTCCCAACACGCTGATGTCGAGAACAAGGGTGCCTAAGGCCAGGCATCGGGATCTTTACAAGAAGTCCAGGTACGACCTGCAGAAGGCCACCTCTGAAGCAGAGTGGCAATTCCAGAATAAGCTTAGACACATGCCAGCTATGGCAGGGAGTGCAGGCCATTACAGCCTACAAAGTGAGGGTGAACACTATAGATACTTCATTACCCGATGAGCTGAACACTTTCTATGCTCACTTTGAGAAGAACCAAACAGTGACTACTAGAATCCCTGAAAGGCTGAGGAGCTTGTGATATCTGTCTCTGAGGACGATGTCAGAACATCATTCAAGAGGGTGAACATTCACAAGGCGTCAGGCCCTGATGGCAATCTAGTAAGGTACTGAAAATCTGTGCAAACCAACTAGCCAGAGTGTTCATGGACATTTTCAACCTCTCATTGCTGAAGTCAAAGGTTCCCACCTGCTTCGAAAGGGCATCAATCATCCCGATACCCAAGAAGAGTACAGTGAGCTGCCTCAATGACTACCACTCAGTAGCACTAACTTCAATTATAATGAAATGCTTTGAGAGGCTGATCATGGCCAGAATTAGCCTGTTGCCACCGTCACTCCACAACAGATGCAATATTGCTGGCTCTCCACTCAGCTCTAGATCACCTCAAAATCAGCAAATTATACATATGACTGCTCTTCATTGATTACTGCTCGGCCTTCAATACCATTATTTCCTCAGTGCTGGTCAAGAGCCACAAACTCTAGTCCTCTGTACCCTCCTCTGCAACTGGATCCTGGACTTTCTCAGATGGAAAGTCAGTATGAATTGAAAACAAGGTCTCCTCCTCACTGATTAGCAACACAGGTGCACCTCAAGGATGTGTACTTAGCCCACTGATCTACTCATTATACACCCACTACTGCGTGGCCAGGCACAATTCCAATGTTATCTACAAGTTGGCTGATGCCACCACAGTTGTCGGCAGAATCACAAATGGCAATGAGGAAATGTACAGGAGGGAGATGGATCAACTCATGTCATGCCAACAACTTTGCACTCAACGTTAATAAAATCAAGGAGGTGATTGTGGACCAGGAAGAAGTCAGGAGAATACAACCCAGTTCTCATCAAGGGCTCAGTGGTGGAGAGGGTCAATAACTTCAAATCCCTGGGAGTCAACATCTCCCAGAATCTATCCTGGAAACTCCATGTTGATGGAATCACAAAGAAGGCTTGCCAACGGCTATACTTCGTGAGGTGTCTGAGTAGATTTGGTACGTCACTGAAGTGTACCGTGGAGAGCATTTCTGGCTGGTTGCATCACTGCCTGGTATGAAGGCGCCAACTCTCAGGACAAGAATAAAGAAGGATTGTTAACTCAGCCAGCGACATCACAGGTACCAGACTTCACCCCATCAAGGACATCTACATGAGCCTCCACCACCTAGAACATGCCCTCTTCACTCTGCTACCATTGGGAAAAAGGTACAGGAGCCTAGGAACAGCTTCTTCCCCGCTGCCATCAGATTTCTGAATGATCAATGAACCCAAGAGACTGCCTTACTTTTCGTGCACTATTTTTTTTAATAGAAATGTTGTAAGATGGTTATAATATGAACACTTGCTCTATGACGTTGCCGCAAAACGCCAAATTCCATGTCTTGTTCATGTCAATAAATTCTGATTTTGCAGAACTTCACCACGTACATCCTTTCCATCTGAAAAGCAAACTCAGTTTTTTGTTCCTTGGCTAATGTCCAATTGATGATGCAACATTCATGATATGCCCATTATGTGACACTATATCAACATTTGTTTGAAGTCTGTACATGCCACAACAACTCTCATCCCTAATTTTTAAATCCTCAAATTAACTAGATTTGATTTATTATCATCAAACCCACAGCAACTATATCCAGTCAATCCAATGTTTCAAAGTGACTGTTAATTTTGTTTTTGATCATTGTTTCTGGAATTGAGGTTAGATACTTGATTTATCCGTACACCTAGTTTGAAACAGTGGTGGAACACATGCAATTTTTCATTCCTCACGTACCATCTGGAATTCCATGTGTTTGATAGATTATAGCAGGGCCTTTGCAATTATCCCCCTTGATTCCTTTACACAATAGCCTCCTTTCTGCCCTGAAGAATGTGAAAGATATCCTTAACCCTGATCGCAGAGAGGCAACATCAGCCCTGCAACATCTGTGTTGTCTCCTAATAATTTTTTTTTTCCCTCTTATTCAGCAAGATTACACTTGGTGCAGTATCACCATCCACTGTTCAGTTGGACCATATAACAGAGCAGTAGAGCATCTTGGCGCCTCACAGTTTGGCGGGCAGCAACCTCCTTTGAAGAAGACTGCAGAGCCCACCTCACTGACAAAAGGCAAAGGAGGAAAAACCCAACACCCAACCCCAACCCACCAATTTTCCCCTGCAGCCGCTGCAACCGTGTCTGCCTGTCCCGCGTCGGACTTGTCAGCCACAAACGAGCCTGCAGCTGACATGGACTTTTACCCCCTCCATAAATCTTCGTCCGCGAAGCCAAGCCAAAGAAGAGAGCAAAAGAACAGACTCTTTGGCGCCGCTGTCTGCACAAAACATGATGCCCAAACTAAATCAAAATTCTAATGCTTGCACATGATCCATATCTCTCCATTTCTTGTGTATTCATGTGTCTATCTGAAGCTTCTTAAATGCATTTGTTGTATCCACCACTACCCTGGCTTCAACTTGCCTCACACATCTCCCTTAAACTCCCCAGTTATCCCCCTCCCCACCATGTCCTCTGGTATTTGACTTAAACAGGAAAATCTGTAGATGGTGTGATTGCAATTTAATACACAAAGGTGTTGGAGAAACTCAGCAGGTTAGGCAGTATTCTTTAATTAGCAAAGATACACAACCAATGCTTCAGGTCTGTGTCCTTCATTAAGATACGAGCAAAATGCAGGAAGCACCTGAATAAAATGGTGGGGACGGGGGTGAGATGTCTTGGGTGGATATGGTAGGGAGGGTACAAGAGGGGAAAAAAACGAGGAAGTGATAGGGGAAGGGGATAGCTTTTACTGAATGGAGCGGGAAGATGTTATTTCAGAGGGGATATGGGTGAGAGAGCAGAAGGAAAAAAAAAGATGGGAAGTGATTGGGAAAGTTGTTTTATAGGTGGATGACAATTTTTACCCAGTAAAAGATAGTTAATTGCTCTCTAGTGAAGCCTGACATTGTCATTTATTTGGAGACACCAAGGAGAATGCAAGGCAAAATCTGAAACTAAACATAATCTGCTGGAATGAACTCAGCAGACTGAGCAGCATCAGTGGGAGAAACAGAATGGTTGAGGTTTTGAGCCAAAACCCTGCTTCAAGACTCAGCAGGGTTAATTCTCAGCACAACTCATCAACTTTACTTGCTCAACGCCCAATTTGTGTCCTGCAGAAGCACTCAGCTAGAAACCTCGCCTTTCTCTTTATGTGGGTCGAGACACAAGGGGGGGGGGGGGTGGTGGGGTGAATAAGTAACCAATTCTGGGTCCCTTTTCAAAATGCTGACCATCTCTTTCTCTCCACAGAGGCTACTTGACCTGCTGAATTCCTGAACGAGGATCTGCCGGTGGCCAGCCACTTTAAATCCACTTCCCGTTCCTATACTGACATGACCTTCCATACTGCCAAGTTGAGACCACATCAAAATTGGAGGAACAGCACTTTCTATTCTGTATGGCAGTCTCCAACCACATGGCATCAACATCAACCTCCAATTTCTGGTAACATTCCTCCATTGTTCACTCAATCCCTCAGTCTTACTTTCTCCTATCTCTCAGGCCCCATCCCTCCTTCTCTTTTCCCAGCCCCATCCTCTCCATTTGCACATACAGCCTCCTTCCTCCAGCTCCTACCCACTTGCCTTCTTTTCTCCTATCAATATACATCTTCCCAAGCTCCCTGCCTCTTCCTCTTATCACCTCCTAGCTTTTACCATCCCCCCACCTCCATTTCTTAAACATAGAAGATAGGAGCAGGAGTAGGTCATTCGACCCTTCGAGCCTGCTCCGCCATTCAACGTGATCATGGCTGATCTTAAAGTTCAGTACCCCGTCCCCGCCTTCTCTCCGTAACCTTTAATACCCTTAGACTGAAGAAATAGATCTAATTCCCTCTTAAATAGATTTAATGAACCTGCCTCCACTGCCCTCTGTGGCAATGAATTCCACAGATTCACCACCCTCTGGGTAAAGAAATTCCTCCTCATCTCGGTCCTAAATGGTTTGCCTATTATCCTCAAACCCTGGCCCCGGGTACTGGATTTTCCCATCCTTGGAAACATCCCATCTGCATCCATTCTGTCCAGTCCTACCAGAATTTTATAGGTCTCTATGAGATCCCCTCTCAGTCTTCTAAACTCCAGCGAGTACAATCCCAATTTACGCAATCTTTCCTCATAAGTCATTCCTGCCATTCCAGGTATCAGCCTGGTGAATCGCTTCTGCACTCCCTCCATTGCAAGAACATCCTTCCTTAGATAAGGTGACCAAAACTGCACACAATACTCCATGTGGGGTCTCACCAAGGCCCTGTACAGCTGCAGTAAGGTATCCTTGTTCCTATACTCAAACCCTCTTGATATGAAGGCCAACATACCATTTGCCTTTTTAACCGCCTGCTGTACCTGCATGCTCGCCTTCAGAGACTGGTGTACAAGTACCCCTAGGTCTCTCTGAACTTCCCCATCTCTTAATCTATTGCTATTGTCATTCAAATAGTAATCTTCCCCTTCTCATTTGTATTTCACCTATTACCTACCCAGTCAATGTTCCTCTCATTCAGGCTTCTCCTTCCTTGGTCTTCCCATTAAAGGGTTACTGCCTGAAACATTGACTCTCTATTGCCTTCCATGAATTCTAGCCGACCCGCTGTCCCTCCAGTAGTTTGTAGGTTGCTCCAGTTTTCCAGAAAGTGCAATCTTTCTTGGTTACCTGCTGGGTCACTCCAGCCTCTCTTTGTGTGCTGAAGATTTAATTAAATTTGAAACCAAAAGGCTCTTTAAAAAAAATCTAAAATCACTATTGGCCCAATGAAAAGCCTCTCAAGCTGTTTGAGTCATAATAACAAAGGAAAGTAGTTAGAGCCCAGGTATTACATTTAAAGAAAAATAGAAAAAAAATTTAAAAAGGTATGATTACAATATTACATCAGAAAACTACACAAAATAACCCCCCCCCGTTAATTGTAACACAATATTAATAGTCTAACTTAAAATTAGTCCAACCCTCCCCCCAAAATAAAGAGTGAAGAGTTAATAAAATTGACAATATTATATATGAAAAAAATACCCACTTACAAAAAAAGAGATAAAACTTAACCTAAAAAAATTCTAACAAAAAAAAATTGTCAATACTAAAATATCACAACTTAAATGCATATAATTAGCAAACGGAGTCCATTTTAACTTATAAAAAGACATCTTATCCTGAATTGAAAAAGATATCCTTTCCATAGTCAAACAAAATTTCATTTCCAAATCTTTGGCTTGGCTTCGCGGACGAAGATTTATGGAGGGGGTAAAAAGTCCACGTCAGCTGCAGGCTCGTTTGTGGCTGACCAGTCCGATGCGGGACAGGCAGACACGATTGCAGCGGTTGCAAGGGAAAATTGGTTGGTTGGGGTTGGGTGTTGGGTTTTTCCTCCTTTGCCTTTTGTCAGTGAGGTGGGCTCTGCGGTCTTCTTCAAAGGAGGCTGCTGCCCGCCAAACTGTGAGGCGCCAAGATGCACGGTTTGAGGCGTTATCAGCCCACTGGCGGTGGTCAATGTGGCAGGCACCAAGAGATTTCTTTAGGCAGTCCTTGTACCTTTTCTTTGGTGCACCTCTGTCACGGTGGCCAGTGGAGAGCTCGCCATATAATACGATCTTGGGAAGGCGATGGTCCTCCATTCTGGAGACGTGACCCATCCAGCGCAGCTGGATCTTCAGCAGCGTGGACTCGATGCTGTCGACCTCTGCCATCTCGAGTACCTCGACGTTAGGGGTGTAAGCGCTCCAATGGATGTTGAGGATGGAGCGGAGACAACGCTGGTGGAAGCGTTCTAGGAGCCGTAGGTGGTGCCGGTAGAGGACCCATGATTCGGAGCCGAACAGGAGTGTGGGTATGACAACGGCTCTGTATACGCTTATCTTTGTGAGGTTTTTCAGTTGGTTGTTTTTCCAGACTCTTTTGTGTAGTCTTCCAAAGGCGCTATTTGCCTTGGCGAGTCTGTTGTCTATCTCGTTGTCGATCCTTGCATCTGATGAAATGGTGCAGCCGAGATAGGTAAACTGGTTGACCGTTTTGAGTTTTGTGTGCCCGATGGAGATGTGGGGGGGCTGGTAGTCATGGTGGGGAGCTGGCTGATGGAGGACCTCAGTTTTCTTCAGGCTGACTTCCAGGCCAAACATTTTGGCAGTTTCCGCAAAGCAGGACGTCAAGCGCTGAAGAGCTGGCTCTGAATGGGCAACTAAAGCGGCATCATCTGCAAAGAGTAGTTCACGGACAAGTTTCTCTTGTGTCTTGGTGTGAGCTTGCAGGCGCCTCAGATTGAAGAGACTGCCATCCGTGCGGTACCGGATGTAAACAGCGTCTTCATTGTTGGGGTCTTTCATGGCTTGGTTCAGCATCATGCTGAAGAAGATTGAAAAGAGGGTTGGTGCGAGAACACAGCCTTGCTTCACGCCATTGTTAATGGAGAAGGGTTCAGAGAGCTCATTGCTGTATCTGACCCGACCTTGTTTGTTTTCGTGCAGTAGGATAATCATGTTGAGGAACTTTGGGGGACATCCGATGCGCTCTAGTATTTGCCAAAGCCCTTTCCTGCTCACGGTGTCGAAGGCTTTGGTGAGGTCAACAAAGGTGATGTAGAGTCCTTTGTTTTGTTCTCTGCACTTTTCTTGGAGCTGTCTGAGGGCAAAGACCATGTCAGTGGTTCCTCTGTTTGCGCGAAAGCCGCACTGTGATTCTGGGAGAATATTCTCAGCGACACTAGGTATTATTCTATTTAGTAGAATCCTAGCGAAGATTTTGCCTGCAATGGAGAGCAACGTGATTCCCCTGTAGTTTGAGCAGTCTGATTTCTCGCCTTTGTTTTTGTACAGGGTGATGATGGTGGCATCACGAAGATCCTGAGGCAGTTTACCTTGGTCCCAACAAAGCTTGAAAAACTCATGCAGTTTGGCATGCAGAGTTTTGCCGCCAGCCTTCCAGACTTCTGGGGGGATTCCATCCATACCTGCTGCTTTGCCACTTTTCAGTTGTTCGATTGCCTTATATGTCTCATCCAGGGTGGGAACCTCATCCAGCTCTAGCCTTAGGGGCTGTTGAGGGAGCTGGAGCAGGGCGGAATCTTGGACTGAGCGGTTGGTACTGAAAAGAGATTGGAAGTGTTCTGACCATCGGTTGAGGATGGAGATCTTGTCGCTGAGGAGGATTTTGCCGTCTGAGCTGCGCAGCGGGCTTTGGACTTGGGGTGAGGGGCCGTACACAGCCTTTAGAGCCTCGTAGAAACCCCTGAAGTCGCCAATGTCCGCGCTGAGCTGTGTTCGTTTGGCGAGGCTAGTCCACCACTCATTTTGGATCTCCCGGAGTTTGCGCTGAAGATGGCTGCATGCGCGACGGAAGGCTTGTTTCTTCTCTGGACAGGACGGCTTTGTAAGGTGAGCCTGGTGGGCAGCTCGCTTCTTTGCCAGCAGCTCCTGGATTTCCTGGCTGTTTTCGTCAAACCAGTCCTTGTTTTTCCTGGAGGAGAAGCCCAGTACCTCTTCAGTGGATTGCAGTATGGTAGTCTTCAACTGATCCCAGAGGGTTTCAGGGGACGGGTCCGTGAGGCGGGTTGCAACGTCGAGCTTTGCTTTGAGGTTTGCCTGGAAGTTTCCTCTCGCTTCGTCTGACTGCAGTTTTCCAACATTGAACCTCTTTCTGGGGGCTTTATTGTTCCTGGGCTTTGGCTTGAAATGAAGGTTGAGCTTGCAGCGAACCAGCCGGTGGTCAGTGTGGCATTCCGCGCTAAGCATGACCCTGGTGTGGAGCACATCTTGTTTGTCACTTTCTCGCACCAGGATGTAGTCCAGGAGGTGCCAGTGTTTGGATCGGGGATGCATCCAGGTGGTCTTAAGGCTGTCCCTCTGCTGAAAAAGGGTGTTTGTAATGACAAGCCACTGTTCTGCGCAGAGCTCCAACAGGAGGCGCCCATTGTCGTTGCACTTGCCGACGCCATGCTTGCCCAGGATTCCTGGCCAGGTTTCTGAGTCTTTGCCGACACGAGCGTTGAAGTCGCCCAGGATGACAACCTTGTCGGCTGTAGGGGTACGTTGGATGAGGTTGCGCAGGTCTGTGTAGAACTTGTTCTTTTCTGCTGGTTCCGCCTGGAGGGTTGGAGCATAGACACTGATGAGGGTGATGTGACGCTTGTTTTGAAGTGGGAGTCGCATGGACATGATTCGGTCCGAGAGGCCTGTCGGAAGGTTTTCGAGTTTGGAGGCAATGAAGCTCTTGACCATGAAGCCTACACCAGATAGGCGTCGTTCATCCGAAGGCTTGCCAGACCAGTAGAGTGTGTAGCCCGCGCCGCGTTCTTGGAAGCTGCCTACATCTGCCAGGCGGACTTCACTGAGAGCGGCTATGTCGATGTCAAGTCTGAGGAGTTCATGTGCAATGAGGGCAGACCGACGTTCAGGTCGATGGCTGTCAGTCTTATCTAGCATGGTTCTGATGTTCCAGCATGCTAGCTTGAGTTTGTGAGCATCTTTTGAGGGGGAGGACGTGGAGGGGGAGGACGTGGAGGGGGAGGACGTGGAGGGGGAGGACGTGGACCTGTCCTCGGGCCTGCGCAAAGGAGCTTTTAGGTGGAGTGCAGTGCGCGCAGTACTGGCCCCACCCTTTACACCCATGGTTCGTGTGCCGTGGCCAAGCAAGCTGGGACGTGGCAGCGAGGTCCTTGGGTCGTAGGTTTTATATCGGAGTGGCCTTCTCCTATGCAGGTTTCTTACCCGGGCTGGAGGGGCCTGCCTCCCCTCCTAGGTCGGTCCATACTGCCCGGACCGGGGCCTCCGTCTGCCTCACTCGACCGAGGCCGGGGCCGCCGTCTCCCCCTTGCTCCTGCCCGTATCGGGGCCGCCGCCGTCTACCCTTCGCCCGGACCGGGGCCGGGGCCGCTGCTGCTCTCCCTGTGCCCGGACTGGGGCCGCCGTCTCCCCCTTGCTCCTGCCCGGATCGGGGTATTTCCAAATACCACTTATCTAAAGTTAGTATATTTCTATCTTTCCAAGTAAGTGCTATACATTTCTTAGCCACAACTAAAGCTAAATAAATAAATGAAATCTGATAATCCTCTAAACCTAAATCGATTAATGATTGCATGTTCCCTAATAAAAATATATCAGGATCTAATACAAGATGGATATTATATAAACTGTTAAAAACTGCTTGAGTGCAGAGGCTCATGTGGTTTTCTCTAAGTGTGAGAGAAAGAGAGAATTCAGTTCTACAGTTCAGCAGCGCCAGCTGCGACTGGAACAGGACAAGCTGGCAAGCTTGTGGAAAAACCCCATTTTGAACACAGATTGTGAGTTCTTAGTTCAGCCTGGTCAAAGCCCTTGTGGTCCATACAAGAGGAGAGGGCTGGCTGCATGATGTTTCACTTGAAATAAGGGAAACAAGAAGGAACTCTGTGGTGACCTGAAAGAAAGAGGTTATCATCTGGAGAACCCTGAGGGGGAAAGTTTCTTCGGCAAGACACTGAAGTGGCTGGGTGTCCATCGTACAACAAATCTCTCACTGAAAACCAACAAGAACCTTCCTGCGTGGTAACCTTTCAAGCACTAAAACCTGGTGAAATTCATAAACGTTAAATTCTGTGCACAGTATAAGAATTGAACTTGGAGGAGTGAGAAGCAAGATTAGACTGTGAATTAAAGAACTTTTCTGAATATATACACACGTTACATACAAGTGCGCTTAGAATTAGAAGGGGTTAAGTCAATAGTAGTAAGTTAAAGTTTGATCCTGTTATCATGTTTAAAGATAATTAAAAACGACTTTTGTTTAATTAACCATTTGTCTTGGTCAATTTCTATTGCTGCTGGGTTTTGGGGTACTCTGGGCCCATAACACTAACAAAGTATGGTTTTATTTTTAAATCCTGTAACCAGGGAAGCCTCTCCCCAAGATGGTGGCGCCTGTGCTGGATGAGGGGTTGCAGACTCTGGGGGACTAGCCGACCAGCACACGGCACCAGAAAAGGGTGAATAACACATTAAGAAGGAGAATGCTGGGAGACAACATAGCAGGAAGGTGACAACAGCACCAAGCCAGCGAGGGGCTCAGCGGCTGTGGGACCCACACAGGATGAAGGCTGCTGGTAAATTGCGATCAAGGGACTCACACCAGGCTGCAGGAGACTGGCTGATGAGAACCAGATATGGGAACCAGGATTTGAGAGGGTGGTGATGGAAAGAAGGGCTCCTGAAGGCCTTCAAGCCCTGAAAGCTTGCTAATTGTCTTGGAGGTTTGAATCTGGAGTTCAGGTTGCCAATGGATCAAACAGGAGTCTGTGGCAGCTGCAGAAACTGCAGAAGCGCGAGAGGCAAATCAGTGGTCATTTTTTTCTGTTATTATTGGAGGCACTGGGGCAAAGCTCATGGCAAAGCCCCTTCTAATTCTTTGCCTTTACAGCGGGCAAAAGTTGATGTTATGTCATCTACGGTGTATTACACTTTCTGTATTATTACACAACAATAAAAGGAATCTTGAGACATCCTCAAGGAAGTTATTGAGATACATTTTCAAGCATGTGAACAATTAATTGGCGGGAAAAACTCAAGCTTACTTCATTCACTGAGTTTCTCGAGATCTTTCAAGACTTTGAAAGGTGGCAGTAGTTAACTCAGGAGAATGGTTACTATAGTGGCTTCGATCCAATAAGTGGTCGCTTGAAGGCTAAGCGAGACACTTGTTAGTGATGCGTTTCAATTATTTTCAATACAAATCCAGATGCATTTGAATTCTTTATTTAACAAGTAAACTGGCAACTATCTTCTTCAACATTCAATAACTGTGTGAATACAGAGTAACATTTATACTAACGGTCAACTAAAGTTATGAGGGTTTCTCTCACACTTCTCTACGTCACCATGTTTATAATATATCTGAAGCTCCTGATGCACGTCATACACTACCGTGCATGCTCCAACCGCCACTCCAATACACGAATGCACCGCACATGCTCAAGTGGCTCTCTAATACACAAACGCACCGCGCGTGCCACTAGAACAAAGATGGCCACAGAAAGCCAACCGAACCCGTAAACACCTATCACGCTCACGAGAACCAAGCGAGACGCCGACCTAACAAGCTAAGTAAAGGAATTACACATTTTGGCTCTTACAATACTAGCCCCTAATTATTATAATTAAACGTAACGTCTAATGTTGACTAAATATAGGGACTTTGATCCAATAAATAGTTGCCTGAAGGCTAAGCGAGACACTTGTTAGTGACATGTTTCAATTATTTTCAATACAAATCCAGATGTATTTGAATTCTTTATTTAACAGGTAAACTGATAACTGTCTTCAACATTTGTTGAAATGACTATAAATAACATCGGAATTAAAGCTCCGAAAATACAGAGTAACATTTATACTAACGGTCAACTAAAGTTATGAGCATTTGACTCATTCTTCTCTATGTCGCCATGTTTATAATAATCTATCTGAAGCTCTCGATGCGTGCCATACATTACTGTGCACATTCCAACTGGCATTCTAATACACTAACGCACTGCATATGCTACTGAAGCTCGCACATGCACACAATAACAAAGATGGCTATGGAAAGCCAATCTAACCCACAGATGCCTATGACACTCATGGGAAGCAAAAGGATGCCAACCTAACAAAGTAAGTAAACAAATTACACATTTTGGCTCAAAGTTATATTACTGGACGTGTAATCCAGAGGAATGGCGAATCATCTGGAGATCCTCCCCGTGACATCTAGAGAATTGATGATGCCATTTCTATATGCAACCAAAGTAAAAATCAAAATCAGAAATGACCATGAAACGACGAGATCACTGCAAAAACTATCTGCCTCACTCATGATTCAAGTTTTAAAAAACTTGTTTCCTCAGCTAAGCCAGTTTCAATGCCATTCCAGAACCATAGCAATGTGGCTGGGTCTTCGCTGGCCCCTGAAAAGCCCTGGAAAGTCACTCAGTTCAAGGACAACAAGGGAAGCCTTTCAAAGTGAGCATTATCCCAGGAGGCCACAATGGTGCTACATGTATGAATACTACAGAATGATTGGCTAACACTACAATGTACAGAAATGAAATGTAGAGACTGAATCCTAGTGTGACACTAGGAATGCAAAAAGACCACACTTGTCCCTTGATACTTTTTGAGAATAAATTTTATTTTACGGCAAGGAAATTTGCAAGTTTTGCACAAGAATATGAAAAATAAACAAAATATATGGGCTCTGTTGCATCAAATTTTCATTAGTAATTTTAATTAATTCCTTCTTGTAATGAAAATTAAACTGGTGCTTTACAGGATTCATGCCAAGTTCTGTGTTTGAATCAACAATCAGGTTTCTGCCCAGCCACAGCAACAAAAGAACCCTTATCAGGGTTGTTGCTAGCACCCTATACAACAATGAAAAATGTCCATTCTCAACTCCGATTTCAGGCATGAAATCAGAGCTAAGGGGTCACATCAAAGGAGCACATCAGTCTTCTTCTGATTCTGATCCAACTGACTGGGATTCCAGTCATCTAGTTCCATTCTGATTGAACAGGTCACAGCCACAGAATCATCTGCAAAGTCTTCACTCTCTGCATTGCCACCATCAAAACCCCTCCACCCACCAACCACATCCAAATATCCTCTCAGCATCATCTGAAAATGCAGCAGTTTCCTTGAACGTTCCAACACCCATTTCTCTCTCATTTATTTTCTGAATGAGGAAAATGTTAAACTAGGGAGCAGTGAAGGATGATTGTCTGATCCCAGATAAAGGGAGAGAAAGGCAAGGGAGAAAAGGAGTTGGGTCCCACTGACCCGCAAAAATAAAGTGTTCAAATACTACAAAGTGCATTCCCGAAGAATTAGTGACGTAGATCTGTGCAAGTGATAAGAGAAACCAGACGTTGCTGTGTATCTGGATGAGGATACACTGTTTGAAAGTATTAGAATGCTAGGATTTACCAACATTCTAATGTGCCCGTATTAGTTGTAAATTTGGGCAATCTTCTATTTACACATTAAGAATCAAAATACTCACAACATGCTTCATGTAAAAATGTTCTAAGATGCTTCATTGGAGTATTATCAATACACAAGTATAGCCACCCCAATCAATTTCTACCCTTTCATGTTCCTTCCTAATCATAGACTGATGATCGAGTCTTCTGAAGTTCTGAAGTAAAACTAGTAAAAATCCAGAGGCCAGAAATCCAGACGACCCGAGAATCCAGACTTTTCAAAAACTCTTAACTTTTGCACGCATGCATGTAGGTATGCGTGTATGCATTGCACAAGCCGCCAAATTACACCCAATTGACCTACACCCCAGGTATATTTCAAGTGGTCGGAGGAAACTGGAGACCCCGGGAAAGACCCACAGAGACTCAGGGAGAAAGTATCAACTCCTTACAGGTAGCACGGGATTCAAACCCCTGTCCTGATCGCTGGGACTGTAACAGCATTGTGCTAACTGCTACACCAACTGTGCCATCCCAAAGTTCATTTCAACTACCCCTCATAAGCAGTGCTCTCTGCAACAAGTCAGGATTTAGAACCAACATTCCTGACAATATAAGATGCTGAAGGGATCAAAGTGGGGGAGATGGGGTGAGGGGGGCGGCGAAGGAAATTATTATACAGTTGGTCACAAGAAAAAATTCAAAGGAAACCCTATGGAATCAACACCAGCATGCAGCTAAAATTTATTTCTGAAGTGTTGTTATTGGCAGTTAATGGCATGGAAATGTTGCACCACTTTGCAATTAGCCAAGAGAAGAACCA
Organism: Narcine bancroftii; assembly: GCF_036971445.1. NCBI lineage: Eukaryota > Metazoa > Chordata > Chondrichthyes > Torpediniformes > Narcinidae > Narcine > Narcine bancroftii. The sequence continues at coordinate 207,565,273 of NC_091475.1, forward strand.
GGGCTTATCTCAATTGTTTGTTGAGGTATAAAAATCGAAAAGAACTCCTTCAGACTGTGATTGGAACTTTTATGAACTCCATAGATGCCATCTCCAGTGGTGAAACAAGCCTTGCTTAGTTATTCAACCTTGGGGTGGAGCTTGCAGCTGCAACCCTCTGTTCCATTTCAAATGCTAGAGTGCAGCCACCAAACCAAGATGAGGTTGGGAACATCTGCCAGCTATTGCAGCCTCAGACTGAAATCTAATATTTAAATAGTTTCTGCCAGTCATTTGGCAGGGAGTGCAAGCAAGCAAAACCACGTTCAGACATGCTCTAATCGCAAGGATATTGACATGGTCTTTGGATTATTATATTTATTCCTGGGGAAATGAAATTTCCTCTTATTTTTGGTCATTCTGCTGACTTTGAGGTCTAAGTGGAGGCTTTAACAGGGAGACTGGTGATAATCGGCATAGTGAGTCAAAATAAGATCATTTCTTCTGCAGCTTGGGTCAAGTATTTAGCATAGAGGTGGAAATGGCCATCAGCAGAGAGGCCCGCTCCTTCTGTGAAATGTAGGCAATCAGGGAGAGGTTAAAATGTCCCCGACAATGATATTTGCTCAAGTATGTCCTAATGCAGTTCCTCTTGGACTCAATGGATCAGTTGGAGCCTTATGTATAACTTACTTGCCTTCATTGTCATGGTACTGTGTCAAACATTTGACTGCAAGAGGGACAGATGGAGCTGAATTTGTCAGGTACGTTCAAGAAGGTACGTGGACCAGTCGACAAGAGGAGAGACCATACGGGATCTAATTCTGGTTAGGTGGTGGACCTCTCAGTGGGGGAGCACTTTGATGAGAGTGACCACAACTCCCTGAGCTTTAGCATAGCTATGGATAAGGATAAAAGCAGACAAAATGGGAAAGTGTTTAATTGCAGAAGATGTAATTATGATGGGATAAGGCAGGAACTAGAGAGAATAAATTGGAAAAAGATGCTCAAGGGTGAAAGCACAGAACCAAAGTGGAGGAAATTTAGGGACCACTTGTGCTGAGTTCAGGATAAATCTGTCCCACTAAGACAGGGAAAAGAATGGGTGAGGCAACTAGTCAAGAGGAAAAAGGAAGTGTACATTAGATTTAGGAAACAGGAAGGGGTCATGAAAAGTATATGGGTAGGCCAGGAAGGCCTAAAAGAGGGCATGAGAAGACCATGTAGGATTAAGGAGAACCTCAAAGCGTCCTATGTGTATATGAATAACAGAAGGACCATGAGAATGAAGGTGGGTCCGCTAAAGGATAAAGGACACAACATGTGCCTGGAGCCAGAGGAGGTTGGGGAGATTCTAAATGAATACTTAGCTTAAGTGCATAAGAGAGAAGGACCTTGATCGGGTGAGATCAGAATAGAACAGGCTTGTGTGCTGGAGAATGTTGAGATGAAGGAAGAGGAAGAGTTAGATATTCTTAAAAACATTAAGATTGAAATGTCTGTAAGACCAGATACAATATACTCCAGGTTGCTGTGGGAAGTGAGGGAAGAGATAGCTGGAGACGTGGCTAAGACCTTAAAGTCCTCTTTGGTCACAGGGGAGTTGCTGGAGGATTGGAGAATGGCAAATATGGTCCCCTTGTTTAAAAAAGGTAATAGGGAGAATCTTGGGAACTATTGACTGGTGAGTCTTAAATCAGTGGTGTGCAAACTATTGGACAGGATTCTTGAGGATAGGATCTATGAGTATTTGGAGAAGTTCAGTCTACTCAAGGATAGTCAGCATGGCTTTGTGAAGGGAAGGTCGTTCCTCATGAGCCCAATTGAGTTTTTTGAGGAGGTATCAAATGAAATTGACGAGCGTAGGTCAGTAGACGTGGTTATTAATGGATTTTAGTAAGGCATTTGACAAGGTCCCCCATGAGAGACTCGTTCAGAAAGTCATTAGGCATGGGATCAGTGGAACCTAGGCTATATGGATAAAAAAAAATGGCTTGTATGTAAAAAGTAGAGAGAAGTAGTGGAAGGAAAGTATTCTGCCTGGAGTTCAGTGACTACTAGAGTTCTGCAGGGATCTGTTCTAGAATCCTGCTCTTTTTGATTTTTATAAATGATCTGGATGAAGAGGCAGAAGGATGGGTCAGTAAGTTTCCAAATGATACAAAGGTTGGAGGAGTTGAGGTTGGTGCTGAAGATTGTCGTAGGTTACAAAAGGGTATAGGGAGGATGCAGAGTTGGGAGGAAAAGTAACAGATGGAATTCAATTCAGATAAGTGTGCGGTGGTGTATTTTGGAAGGACAAACCATAAAGTTAAGTACCAGGTTAATGGTCGGTTACTTATTATGTAAACAGACAAAGGGAATTTGGGGTCCAAATCTATACATCTCTCTAGGTTACCGTATAGGGTAGTTAAGAAGGCCTATGGGATGTTTGGCTTCATTAATAGGGGGATTGAGTTCAAGAGTCAAAAGATAATGTGGCAACTCTACAAATCTCTGGTGAGACCACACTTAGAATATGGTGTTCTATTTTGGTCATTTCATTATAGAAAGGATGTGAAAGCAGTGGAGAGGTGTAGAGGAGATTTACCAGGATATTACTTGGATTGGAAGTCTTATGAAGCAAGGTTAGCAGGACTTTTCTATTTGGACTGTAGAAGGATGAGAAGAGACAATAGAGATCTACAAAATTCAGAGAGGCATAGACAGGGTGGATTGCCAGCACCTTTTCCCGGGAAAGGAATAGCAAACACCAGGGGACATCTCTACAAAGTGAAGGGATGGAAGCTTAGGGAAGACATCAGGGGTAAGTTTTATATAATGTTGTGGTTGCAAGGAACGCCTTGCCAGGGATGATGGTGGAGGCTGAAACATTAAGGGGAATTTAAGAGATTCTTAGACAGACACATGAATGAAAAAAAAATAGAGGATTACAAGGCTTGAAGGTTTAGTACTTAGTTTTTGGAAGGAATATATGGGGAAGCACAACATTGAGGGCCGAAGAGCCTGTATTGTGCTGTAGTGCTCCATGTTCTAAATATTCAGGGCAACAGGCTGCAATTATATAAAATGTTGGTCGGGTAACATTTGGAATGTTATGTCAGTTCTGTCACCACACCATAAAAATAATGTGGTAGTGTTGGACAGAGGACAGAAGAGATTCATCAGGATGTTGTTTGGAATAGGGGACTATAGCTGCAAGGAGAAACAAAACGAGCAGGAGTTGTTCTCACAAGAGTGATCTTACTGAGTTTTATAAAATGACAGGCATGGATAGGTATTATTCATCAGCTATATTTAACGCCGGAGAAATTAAAAAAAATTGGTTTTAGTAAGTTGGATTCTTGTTTTCGATGTGATCAGACGGCCAATATTTTTTTCCATACTGTTTGGCTTTGTGATCGATTGCAACAGTTTTGGAAAGGTATTCAATCTGTTTTTAACAGTTTATATAATATCCATCTTGTATTAGATCCTGATATATTTTTATTAGGGAACATGCAATCATTAATCTATTTAGGTTTAGAGGATTATCAGATTTCATTTATTTATTTAGCTTTAGTTGTGGCTAAGAAATGTATAGTACTTACTTGGAAAGATAAGTGGTATTTGGAAATGAAATTTTGTTTGACTATGGAAAGAATATCTTTTTCAATTCAAGATAAGATGTCTTTTTATAAGTTAAAGTGGACTCTGTTTGCTAATTATATGCATTTAAGTTTGATTTAAATATATGTTTAAGTGTGATATTTTAGTATTGACAATTTTTTTTGTTGTTGTTAGAATTTTTTTTAGGTTGTTTTATCTCTTTTTTTGTAAGTGGGTATTTTTTTCCATATATAATATTGTCAATTTTATTAACTCTTCACTCTTTATTTTGGGGGGGAGGGTTGGACTAATTTTAAGTTAGACTATTAATATTGTGTTACAATTAACTGGGGGGGGGGTATTTTGTGTAGTTTTCTGATGTAATATTGTAATCATACCTTTAAAAAATTTTTTTTCTATTTTTCTTTAAATGTAATTCTTTATTGTATTCATGTTATAAAATTTTAAATAAAGTCTTCAAAAAAAAAGCATGGATAGGTAGATATGCACAGTCTTTTTCTATGGATAGCAAGTCCAAAGCTAGATGGCATGAGTTATGTGAGAGGAGAAATATTTCAAAATGATCTGAGGGGAAACCTTTTCCAATTGGGTGGTGGCAAAAGAAACAAGCTGCCAGAGGAAGTTGTTGGACAGGTAAATGGATAGAAGATGTAGGACTGGTGTGGATAGATACTTGTCGGGCCGCAGGGTCTGCTTCTGTGCCAGACAACTCCAGGACATCTTTAATGAGATTTACTGGAGAGGAAACATTAACAAAATAGCAATTCAGCAACTGTCACACAATTACTAAGTTACACAGAACAAGTCAGACATTTGAGTCATCAGTGGCTTTGAGCTTCTTATTTCGAGGAAATGGATGTTTCGAGGACAATGCAAAAAATAAATGAGAGAGAAACAAGCTGGCACGTTCAAGGGAACTGTTGTATTTTCGGATGTTGCTGAGAGGATGTGTGGATGCTTGGTGTGATGGTGACGAATCAGAAAGTGAAGACTTTGCAGATGATCCTGTGGCTGTTACTTGTTCGATCAGGATAGAAGTAGGTGACTGGACTCCCAGTCAGTTGGATCAGAATCAGAAGGAGAATGATGTGCTCCCTTGATGTGACCCGTTCTCAGCTCCAATTTCATGCCTGAAATCGGAGTTGAGAGGGGACATTTAATCATTGTTGTATAGGGTGCCAGCAACAACCCTGATAAGGGTTCTTTTGATGCTGTGGCTGGGCAGAAGCCTGATTGTTGATTCAAACAAAGAACTTGGCATGAAAACTGCAAACCACCAGTTTAATTTTTATTACAAGTAAATTAGAATTACTAATGAAAGTTTAATGCTAGTTTCCCTTTTTTAAAACATATTCTTGCACAAAACTTGCAAAATCCCTTTCTAAAAAATAACTTTATTCACAAAAATAAAATCACGGAAAAAAAGTGCAGTCTTTTTACATTCCAAGTGTCACAATGGCATTTAGACTCTATGTTTCATTTCTGTACACTGCAGTATTAGCCAATCCACCGCCAGTGGGCTGATCGCGCCTCAAACCGTGCATCTTGGCGCCTCACAGTTTGGCGGGCAGCAACCTCCTTGGAAGAAGACCGCAGTGCCCACCTCACTGACAAAAGACAAAGGAGGAAAAACCCAACACCCAACCCCAACCCACCAATTTTCCCCTGCAACCGTGTCTGCCTGTCCCGCATTGGACTTGTCAGCCACAAACGAGCCTGCAGCTGACGTGGACATTTACCCCCTCCATAAATCTTCGTCCGCGAAGCCAAGCCAAAGAAGAGTATTAGCCAATCATTCTATAGTATTGATACACCAATGTGGCTTCCTGGGATGATGTCCACTTCATTTCTTTGAAAGGCTTCCCTTGTGATCCTTGAACAGAGTAACTTTCCAGGCCTTTTCAGGGGCCAGTGGAAGACCCAGCCACACTGCTATGGTTCTGGAATGACATTAAAACTACCTCAGCTAAGCCCAGTTTCTTTTTACTTGGAACATGAGTGAGGCAGACAGTTTTTGCAGTGATTCAGTAATTTCATGGTCATTTCTGATTTTGGCTTCTACTTTTGAGACATATTCAATAGCATCTTCAACTTTCTAGTTGCCATGGGAGTATTGGCAGATGATTAGCCATTCATCTGGATTACAGGCTGGTGGAGAAGCTGCACTCATTGGAACTCAACATCCATTTCTGTAACTGAATTCTGGACTTTCTATCGTAAAGACCACAGTCTCTCCAGGTCAATAGCAGAACATCAATCACCGTCATACTGAGCAGTGGCAGCACCTGAGGGTTATGAGCTCAGCCCGCTCCTGCTCACGGTTCCACTAATTTCCCTGCCACCTGCTGCATTAAGCTTTCATGCTCACGTCACTGTTCCCATTCACTACATTTTATGTCCTCTTGTACAGTGCTCATGTGCCACTGGCTGCAGATTCTCTGTCATTACTTCAAGAACCTAGAACTGTACAGCACAGGCCCTTTGACCCCTGATGTTGCGCCAATTGATTATAAACCTACTCAATATCAATTAACCTTTTCCTCCTTCACAACACAAAATCCTCCATTTCTCTAACATCCGTGTGCCTACCTAAGAATTTTTTTAATGTCTCCTTTATACACTTAAAATCACTAATGCCTGAAGAGGGTGGACAAAATCAGTGAACCGGTGCGGACTCGAAAGGCCAACATGGCCTGTTTCCGCTCCGTATATGGTTATATGGTAATGCATTCCAGTCACTCACTACTCTATGTAAAAAAAAATCTTACCTCAGACTTCTCCCCTAACTTTCCTCTACTCACCTTAAATCGACGTTGTCAGGTATTGGATATTGCCACTCTGGGGAAAAAAAGTGTTGGCTGTCCACCCTATCTGTGCCTCTTAATTATACACCTCCATTAAGTTGTTTCTCTTAGAACAGTACAAGGCCCTTCAGCCCTCAATGTGCTGACCCATATATTCCTTTAAAAAAAATAATAAACCCACCCTACCCTGTAATAAGGGGTGCAGCGCTAAATTTTTAAGTTCCGGACATAACTAAAACCAGTGACAAGGAGGCACCAGAGCTGCATCGTTAGGGGCCCAGACTGGCCACATCAGGTGCTGGAGCTACCCCCTGAGGTGCCAGAGTGGCACTCTGGTGATCTCCAGTAGCCCTGCACCCCTGCCTGTAACCCTCTAATTTTATTTCACCCACGTGCCTGTCTAAGTCTCTTAAAAGACCCTAATGTTTCAGCCTCCACCACCATCCCTGGCAAGGCATTCCAGGCACCCACATATCTGTGTTAAAAACAAAACTTCCCCCTGATGTCTCCCCTAAACCTCTCTCCCTTAACTTCTACACACATTCTCTGGTGTTTGCTATTCCGGCTCTGGTAAACAGGTGCTGGCTGTCCACCCTATCTATGCCTCTCACTCTTGTAGACCTCCATCTCTCATCCTTCTACACTCCAAAGAGAAAAATCCCAGCTCCGCTAACCTTGCCTCATAAGATTTGCTTTCCAATCCAGGCAACATCCTGGTAAATCTCTGCACCCTCTCCATAGCTTCCACACCCTTCTTATAATGAGCTAACCAGAACTGAACACAATAATCTTAAGTGTTGTCTTACCAGAGATTTGTAGAGTGGCAACTCCTGAACTCAATCCTCCTATTAATGAAGCCCAGCATCCCACGGGCTTCTTAATTATCCTATCAACCTGAGCGGTGACCTCTTCCTCCATTGCTCCAAAGAGCAAAGCTTTAGCTCGTTCAACCTTTCTTCACATGTTCTTCAAACCAGGCAACGTGGTAAATTTCCTCTGCACATTCTCTAAATCTTCCACATCCTTCCTAATAATGAGGCAACCAAAAGTGAACACTACAGTCTGTGGTCCAAGCAGAGTTTATAGAGTGACAACAATATCTCTAGAATCTTGCACATTTAGACAGGTTCAAAGTTCAGATTTATTGTCACAGTACATACAACCCTGAGATTCTTTTGACTACAGGCTAGCTAGAATTTCTACTTATCGGTAGTGTAAGAAACCTGTAGTCATTTTAAAAAAGCGTCTACAAAATAGAAACATAAACAAACAGACTGTGAAATATAGAAAAGAAATGTTCAATAATGAATAATGTGAAAACGAAGAGTCCTTAAGTGATCTCTGATAGTGTTCGTTGTTTACGAGTTTGATGGAAGAGGAGTAGCAACTGTTCCTGAACCTGGTAGTATGAGTCTTGTGGCACCTATACCCCTTTCCTGCTGGCAGCAGTGAGAACAGAGCATGTCCTTGGTGGTGTAGACAGGGATATGGGCCAAATGCAGGTAGGCAACTTGATAGGTATGGGTGTTGGGCTGAGGGGCCTATCTAACTATGATCCTAATCTCACCCACATACAGATTTCCCAGAAGAAATCTTGATCAACTTCTTTTGTAGAAATCATTAAAAAAATCTTAGTTATCTTTTTCACCATCCTAGTTGAGATCAATCCAAGAGTTTCTCAATACTACACTAGACCAACTAAACTGTAGGGAGACGCTCTTGAAAATCAAGTCAAGTCAAAACCCACAGAAATGCTGGAGGAACTCAGCTGGTCCTGCAGCATCCATAGAAGCTAAAGATATATTATTAATGTTTTGGTTCTGAGCCCTTCTTAAAGGCATAAGCAAAAAGGCAGGCATCTGAATATAGACTGGGGAGAGAAAGGGCGAAGAATGGGAGGAGGAGTCGTCCAGACCAACAGACAAAAGGTGCTAATTGGAACTGATGAGAGGAAAGGTGAGAATTGATTTTGGATCTGTGAAAGGAGACAGCGGAAAAAGGGAACAGAGAGAGAGAGAGAGAGAGCACAAAGATGGGGGGAGGGGTTGTTTCAATAGAAACCTGAAAAGTAGATGTTAATGCCATCCAGTTGAAGGGTCCCCAGACGGAAGATGAGATGTTGTTCTTCCAATTTGTGGGTGGTCTCAGTCTGGCAGTACATGAGACCACCGACAGAGATGTCAGCAAGGGTACAGGACAGGGAATTGAAAAAGATGGCCACTGCGAGATCCACACTATTGCAATGGACAGAGAAGCTCAACAAAGTGATCTCCCAGTCTGCGCCCAGTCTCTCCAAGGAAGAAGAGACAACAACAGGAGCACTGAATGTAGTAGATGACCCCTGAAAATTCAAAAGTGCCATGTTGCTTCACTTGTAAGAAATTCCACCCTTCTTCTTCTACCCTTGTTGCCTTTCCCCACACCTTCTCCCTCACCACTCCTTCCAAGTGAAGCAACATTTCACTTGTGAATTGTCAGGGGTCATCTACTGCATCAGTGCTCCCATTGTGGTCTACCCTACGTCGGAGAGACTGGACGCAGACTGGGAGATCACTTTGTTGAGCACCTTGGCTCTGTCCGCTGCAATAACATGGGTTTCCCAGTGGCCACCCATTTCAATTCTCCATCCCATTCCCTTTCTGACATGTCTGTCTATGTGTACTGCCAGGCTGAGACCCCACGTAAACTGAAGGAACAGCACCTCTTCTGACTGGGAACCCTCCAACCAAATCACATTAATATCGACTTCTCTGGCTTTTGTTAAACCTCCTCCCACTCTTCCCCCAGCTCATTTCCCTATCTGACTTTCCATTCCATCTCCTTTTGCACAAACATGATAAATTCTTACTTCCTCCCTTATCACATCCAATTAACGCCTTCTGTTGGTCTAGATTCCTACCCATTATTTGAATTCTGAGACTTTCTGAGATTTCCTGCTTCTGGCTTATTCTAACAATTCCTTGAGGAAAGGCTCAGGCCCAAAACATCAGCAATATATTTTTGTCTCCTGTAGACACTGAAAAGACCGGCTGAGTTCCTCCAGAGTTTTCTCTTTAACCACTGGTATTGCCTTATTATTATTTGGCTGATGAAAGACAGCGGAATCAACACAAGGTCAGATTTTCCCTTCCTGAAAACTTTAAATGCTTAGCTCTGACAAGTCATACCGACAAGGTAACAAAAGCCTAATGAAACTTTCCAAGTTTAGAAGCTGAGTATGTTTTTTTTTGTCCCCGTTCCAAAGATGAAAATTCAGTGCTATCAAAACTTCTGATTGGGCCAGAAGAACATTATGAGATATATCTTGAACTGTTCATTTTGTTTAATTTGCAGTTGGCCACTAACATACATGGCATTGGTAATTTATAGATTACCCATCCACTGCTTCAATGAGAACATTTTTGAATGGGATATTCTCAATGAGTGGGATCCAATTTCAATTTCCATCATAAGAAAGAACTGACAAAGTAATTAGCATGCAAACTGATGCAATTAGTTAGTACACCAAGAGATGTCACAGAGCACAGGGATTCTAGCTGGCATAATATAGTAATACCTCGTTAGAATGCGATAGGTGGGGTCCAAGATTTCATACTGCGTTACAGCTGAGTCGTGGAACAGATGCATATATCTCATGATTCAGGAAGCAGGATAACAGAATGCTGGAGATTGAAATTAGTTCTACTTCAGGCATCCAGGTTTCACATCAAGAAACTACCTATTAAGAAACTATTAAGAAACCACCTCCAAATTAATAAGCCATTATGTTATGCCTTTTCCTATTTCTCAATCAGAAATTCCAATTCAATATAAAACTTTGTCAAGTAATGGCATTTTCAAATCTCATTCAGTTGGGAGAAATCAGACCATTTACTCAGGAGGAAAGATTTGGCATTGACAAAGTTCAACTGCATGAATAGTACCTCATCAAGACTTGTGTTGCTTTTAACCAGTTAGAATAATTCCTCATTTTTCATCTTCATGAAGTGCCTACAGATTCAACAAGTGGTTTTAATCACAAGTAAAATACGAATTTCACACTGAAATAATCAGAACTAATTGTCCAATTACAAAATGCTTTGATTTTCAGGAACACACAATTGTGTCTCAATGTGAAATCCACACCACCTTTTTTTTAAACATAAGATGGTAGCCATATGGACATAAAAGTGGCAGAAAATTTGATGGATTGACTCAGAATTCTGTCAAAATCATCTTGAAAAGCTACAATCAGCTGCTGTTAGACACTGCTGCATTTGGTGACATTTTAAGAATTTATCCCCTACAAATGCTTTTCTTCATGTGATTTCAAATGGTAACATTCTAAGATGCCTTCAGTGAAGGCCAGTCAGAATGGATGCTTTCAACACACTTATTGGACCATATGCATAGAGATTTGGAGCAATGATTAGAGTGGAGACTGTTACAAAAGGAGCAATCACCAGAAAAATTCACTACATTACTATGGGAATGGTGCATTCCTCTTGGATTCATTTCCATGCAAATTCATAATTATAAATGCAGACATAAAACTTTACATCTAGAAAGCAATCATTATTGCCTAGTTCTATTCAGAACTTTAGTGGGAGCTCCTAGCAAAGTAAAAGAAATAAGAACAGTGTAACAAGTCAGATTTCCACCTTTATAGCAAACACAAATGGGTTGCATGTTAATAAGATACATACACATGTCCTTTAATGCTACCCTGTCAAATAAAGGTACTTTAATTTCCCCAGATCTCACCCTGAAGCTAAGCAGATTTATGTTCGAAACATACTGCAACCTGAGAATTATTCGGCAACATAAAGGCTCGATGAACAATGTGGTGCATGAGATCAAGGAGAATCCAAAGTGTCAAACCAAAGAACTGGAACTGAGGTGGCATCCAAAGGCCCAAAGATAGTGTGAATGGCAAAACGGGAAGAAGTAACCCTGAATTTCTTGAGTTGTACAAACTGGAGGAATGAGATGCCCAACATCTTCAGGTGACCTCTGGGAATTTCATCATCGATCACATTCATTTACTGTTAACTTATGAGGTAATTATTGTATCATTCTGCATTTGGTAGGAGTGTGTACAGGAGGGCTCCTTCCCAAAATAATAATCTTTAGCATTACTAACCTGATGAAACACTGGCTCCTTCCACTGCAGATATACCTGTTCAAAACAAGAACAAAGTAACTGGCACACAGTGAAAAAAAGGCAGAAAGTCTTTAATAATAATCATTTGATCATTAAATGTCTCCAATCACTCTTCAACCTAGAGTGAAACAATAAAGTCTGCATACACTGTGAATGTTGTCAAAACACAGAAATGCTCAGAGTAACTCAGCTGGTTTGGCAGCATCCATTAGAGGTTGTAGAGCTCGTCGAAAGAACCAAAGACTTGTTGATCCAAACCAAGGCTTTTATTAGCAAAAGACAGGAGCTCTTCACAGGTGGCCGACCAGTCCGAAATGATCCGACCTGGCTAGGGACACAACCCTTTAAGGCCCAGACAGTAGGCGTGGCTTAGCTCTCAGCCAATCGCTGTAAGCACAGTCTAGATACAGTAACTCTATACACTATATACATTGGTGATAGATCTGTACTATCACAGGGGTAAAGATATATTCCCGACATTTCAGGCCCAAGTCTCTCCAAGGGAGGGCTCAGGCACAAAATGTCAGGAATATATCTTTACCTCCAATGGATGCTGCAAGACCAGCTGAGTTCCTCCAACATTTGTGTGTTTTGACTCTTCCACCAGGTAATAGTCAAGAGCTACCTTTGCAAGGCAATTTGTAAGCTTACAGGTGAGCCTTCAACCAGCCTGTGCAGCATTTCAGAACTCCTGCCACGTAGAAGATTAAATTCCTCATTGTTTTAATGGAATAAAGTGTTTCTATCATCTTCTTATTCCTGAACTATTTCCTTTCAAAGGTGAAAGTAAGAGGAATGTCAAAAAAAGCTCATTAAATCAAGTTGCAGAGTGCAGGAAGGGGCATGTCAGCCCACTGAAAAGACATCTGTCAAGAGGCTATCGATCCCTCCCGTGGGCAGGAACTATGTCCAGGCCCCTCCCGTGGGCAGGAACTATGTCCAGGCCCCTCCCGTCCAGGCCCCTCCCGTCCAGGCCCCTCCTGTCCAGGCCCCTCCTGTCCAGGCCCCTCCCGTCCAGGCCCCTCCATTCTCCTCCCGTCCAGGCCCCTCCATTCTCCTCCCATCCATATCCCTCCATTCCCCTCCCATCCATATCCATCCATTCCCCTCCCATACATATCCCTCCATTCCCCTCCCATCCATATCCCTCCATTCCCCTCCCATCCATATCCCTCCATTCCCCTCCCATCCATATCCCTCCATACCCCTCCCATCCATATCCCTCCATACCCCTCCCATCCAAATTCCTCTTGTGATAAAATTGAGCCCGCATTCATCACTCGCTCATTCCACACACCCACCACTCTCTGTGTAACAAAGTTTCCCCTCATGTTCTGCATAAACTTTTCCCCTATCACGCTTAACCCATGTCCTCTGGTTTGTATCTCACCTACTCTCAGTGGGGAAAGCTGATCTACATTTACTCTGTCTACTCCCCTCATGATTTTAAATAGCTCTATCAAATCTTCCCTCATTCTTCTGCAGTCTAGGGAATAAAGTCCTAATCTGTTTGACCTCTCCCTGTAACTCAGTTCCTGACGTCTGGGCAACATCTTAGTAAATCTTCTCTGCATTCTTCCTATCTTATTAATATCTTTCCATCTTATTAATATATTTCTTTTAGTTCGGTGACCAAAATTGCACACAATACTCCAAATTTGGCCTCACCAATGTCTTATACAATTTTGCCAATACAACCCAACTTCTGTACTCAATATTTTGATTTATGAAGACCAATATGCCAAAAGCTATTCTTTACAACCCTATCTTGAGGGGTATGGATGGGAGGGGTATTAATGGGAGGGGTATGGATGGGAGGGGTATGGAGGGATATGGATGAAAGGGATATGGATGGGAGGGGTATAGAGGGATATGGATGGGAGGGGTATGGAGGGATATGGATGGGAGGGGTATGGAGGGATATGGATGGGAGGGGTATGGAGGGATATGGATGGGAGGGGTATGGAGGGATATGGATGGGAGGGGTATGGAGGGATATGGATGGGAGGGGTATGGAGGGATATGGATGGGAGGGGTATGGAGGGATATGGATGGGAGGGATATGGACATAGTTCCTGCCCACGGGAGTGATTGGTAGCCTCTTGACAGATGTCCAGCGTGCAGAAAGTTGTCACTTTCAGGAAATTATGTATCCGTATTTCCAGCTCCCTCTGTTCTACTGCACTCCTCAATGCCCTACCATTTACTGTGTATGTCCTTTTCGTGGTGTGTACTTCCAAAATGCAACACCTCACACTTATCTGTATTAAATTCCATCTTCCATTTTTCAGCTGAATTTTCCCAGCTGGTCCAGATCCCTCTGCAAGCTTTGAAAACCCTCACTGTCCACAATGCCTTCAATCTTAGTGTCCTCTGCAAACTTGTTGATCCAATTGACCATATTATCATCTAGATCATTGATGTAGACCATCATTAATTTAGCCACTACTGATGTCAGGCTCACCGGTCTATAATTTTGAGGGTTACTTTTAGAGTCTTTTTTAAACAATGGAACAACACGAGCTACCCTCCTTACCCACAGCTAAGGACATTTTAAATATTTCTGTCAGAGCCTCTGTTCTATACTAGCCTCAATCCGAGGAAATATCTTTTCAGGCCTTGGGGCTTTATCTTAAGACAGCAAACAGTTCCTCCTCTTTAATCTATATTAGTTCCATAACCCCACTGCTTGTTTTTCTTACTTCCCACGGCTGTGCTCGTTACCTGAGTGACTACTGATGGAAAAAAACTTTTAAGATCCTCCCCCATCTCTTTTGGCACCATACAAAACCAATCACTCTGATCTTCAAGGGGACCAATTTTGTCCTTTTTGCTCTTAATATACTTGTAGAAACCCTTAGGATTTTCCGTCACATTGTCTGCCAAAGCCTCCTGATTTCTTTCATGAGGGTTTTTCTTGTATTTTGTATACTCAATTACCTCATTTCCTCCATGTTGCTTATACCTGCTACACACCTCTATCTTCTTCCAAACCAGGTCCCCAATATCCCTTGAAAACCAAGTTTCCCTATTGTTACAGAATAAGTTAATATGATTATGGAATAAAATATATCTTAAGGGGTAAGGTTAGATTGCGGTGGTTTACGTATTTGTTTACATTCTACAAGAGACATTAACATTTCACAAAAGACATCTAATTTAAAGTACAAGAGCTATGCCTAAGTGTAGACTCCATGTCTGCCATGACTTTACAGAAGCCATGAAGAATGCCTGTGAAGACTTCACAAGTAGGTGTTAAATGGACTGATGTTATATTTGAAATAGACAATTGTCTTTAAAGGGACATCATCTATGATCAGATGTCCAGGCTCAGAAACTGATTAATCTTTTATTGCTAAACTAGTGCCAGCGATCCAAATTTATGGTTGAAGTCTGCTGTTCTAAGATGGGTCATGTAGTTTTGCAAACAGAGAGGAAAAAACATGCCATTCTTGGGGTGGGGGGAGGGGGGGGAAGAGAGAGAGAGAGAGAGAGAGAGAGAGAGAGAGAGAGAGAGAGAGAGAGAGAAAGAGAGAGCAAGCAAGAAAGAGTTTACTGCAGCAGTTGGTGTTGAAGACTGCAAGTTTGCAGACCTGCTACAAGACCCCATTTCAAGACAGGTTTTGAGTTCCGACTTCAGCCTAAACCTCTGTTGTCAATTGCAGAGGCTGTGACTGGTTATTGTGTTTCTCCTAAAATAGGGGATAAAACAAACTCTTCGTGGTAACCTAGAAGAAGAGGTTATCTGTAATTTAAGTTAAAGTACCAAAGCCTGGTGATGATCATAAGTCTTAAATTCTGTGCACAGTGTGGAAAATTGCCTGATACCAATGAAGTTAGAGAAGTGAAAAGTGAATAATTGGACAGTGAAACAAAGAACTTTCCTGAACACATACACATTGCATATACATGCGCTTAGAATTAGAAGGGGGTTAAGTTAATAGTAATAAGTTAAATATTGATCTTATTATTATGTATTAATAAAATGTAAAGAAATTGTTTAAATAATCCTTGTCTTGGTGAATTTCTATGGCTGCTGGTTTTTGGAGTCCACTGGGCTCGTAACGCTATACTTACTAACTTTTCCTTTAATCCTGACAGGAACATACAAATTCTGTACTCTCAAAATGTCAACTATGAAGGTCTTCCACTAATCTCACACATCCTTGCCCGAAAATAACTTATGCCAATCTACACATTCTAGATCCTTTCTCATTTCCTCTAAATCAGCCTTTCTCCAAGTTAGAATCTCAACCTGAGGCTCAGATCTATCCTTCACCAGAATAAACTTGAAACTAATGGCATTATGATCACTTGACCCAAAACGTTCCCCTACACATACTTCTCTCACCTCTCCTGTCTCATTCCCTAATAGCAGATTCAGTAATTGGTACCTGTATATATTGATTTAGAAAACTTTCCTGAATACAGCCCTTTTATAGTGGGAATCCTAGACAATATGTGGAAAATTAAGATCTCTACCTATCACAACCTCTACAGATTCGCTCCTCCAATTTTCGTTAATTATTGGGCGGTCTATACCACAACCCGTGAGTGTGGTCACACTTTTCCCATGCATCAGCTCCAACTATATAGCCTAAGTAGACGGGCCCTCTGGTCTGTCCTGCCTGAGCACAGCTGTGATATTTATTATCAAGGAAGACTGCCTTCATAGTTGCCCTCATTCTCCTTGCAGGCAATAGCTCAAAATCCAAAGGGATTGTGTTGTATCTAGAGGAAGCACTGCACCTATTTGTCAGTTGTGCATCAATTGGATCCATTCTCACTTCAAATTCAGAATCTTGATGATTCAAATTACACTCCAATGACTTTAACACAATACAAAATCATTCTCCTAAGTGAGACACTACCAGAGATTAGCTTTCAGATTAGGTTGCACTGAGGCCTTGTTTTCACTGTTAAACGGACTACGGTACTATTTTAAATTCACCAATTTGCCCAATATTTATTCCTCAACAATCAGTAATGAAACAGATAACCTCACGATTTATCCCATATATGTTATGAAAGACTGTGGTACTCTCAATTTTCTACTGCCTTCCCTTGTGACAAAATGGCTACGGTTGTGAAAATACTTCACATAAATGCATTTTTTCAACCACAAGGCAAAAGAAGGGGAAAGCAGACCTTTAAATAAAGTATCTTATCATTAGCTTCTCTCTCACTGCCTTTAGTGCTACTTGACATCACTCTGTTTCTCAGTGAAAGCAACAACATGCTAAATTGGTAAAAGTGCCAAGAGATATTTAATTTATACAAATTCAGATTCTATGCAAAGCCCAATGGCCACAAGCTGGAATCTCAGGGACTTTTCTCAAAAACAGTGGTTCTCAATCATTTTTCTTTCCACTCACATACCACTTTTAGTATTCCCTAAGTCATCAGGGCTCTGTGATTAGTAAGGGATTTGCTTAAGGTGGGATGTAGGTGGAAAGAAAAAGATTGAAAACCACTGTTTTAATCGTACCTCATGGACTCGTTATGTGCACCGTTTCAGAACTCCAAAGGAAATGGGCAAACGACAATTTTTATCAAGCAAAAGATTTCAGTAACAATTGGGTCTCGAGCAGTGATTCTCAACCTTCCTTTTCCACTCATATCCCTCCTTAAGTTATCCCTTACTAATCACAGAGCACCGATAACATGGGGAATACTGAAAGTGGTGTGGGAAGGAAAAGGTTGAGAACCACTGGTCTATAATCAAGCAGTATTAAAGTGAATGCCTGCACAGAAAGCAATTTAAAACAAATAAGAATATTAACTTACTATGGTCACTAGCCCACTGAATAGTACCAGAATAAAAGCTAGAAGGTAGTTGCGTGTGTTCTTGTGTTTGAAGCATTCGTACCTGAACAAAATAACACATTATTAGATTTAAGAAACCTAAAAACCACAAAGCTGTTGATGATGAAACTTTGCACACAAATGGGATAAAATATTTTAAGTTCTTTAAGTACCATATTCAGAACCTATACCTTCTCCAATTGCTAATTATTCGTTTAGCAGGCCAAAGGGCAAGGACAGGACCTACCTCAGCATCACTCTCAGCTGCTTCCCTGCCATTGGTCATTGGACAGATATGCTGGAGGTTCATTCCTCCCTCTTAATAGTGAGAGGAGTGGCAGGTTGATCATTTTGATGGAGGACAAAACACAAGGAAAGTCCTGCCAATTTGCCCCCTGACTCCAAATGAAAAAAAAAAGCAGGGGCACCAAACTGGTGGGCAATCCAAGACTGTCCAACTCCAAAACTTAATCTACTTCAACTTCAAAACTTAACTATTGCATTGTACAAGTGAAAAGAGCATTCAAAGGAGTTTCAAAATACCTGAGAGAGCATTGATTAAATTATATGTCTTTAATTGTAAAAATGAACATTATGGAGTGTGATAAAAACAAAGCTGGAGAAACTCAGCAGGTCAAACGGTGTACTTTATATAGCAAAAAGATAAAGATAAACAATGTTTCAGGCTTGAGCCCTTCATTAAGGTATCAAATTATTATATTATTGGGTGTGAAGTATGTGGTTGTCCAGTTGTACAGGCAGTGACCTGGTTCTATTTTCATCACAAGTGTTGTCTGCGTGGAGTTAACATGCTATCACTATGACTGCATGGGTTTGCTCTACTTCCTTCCCATGTTCAAGCTGGGCTGGTTGTCTTGTCGGGTTATCTGCCTAATGAGACTGTCCCCGAGAGTCAGAATAGGAGTTGTGGAGGGGTTATTAATGGGCACATGTGAGGGACTATTTTATGGGAAAATGGGTTTCCTTTGGATGGTGACATGAATGCAAAATCAAATGGGTTATCTATGGCATATGTTGCAAGGAAAAATGAAAACATGGAGGAGGAGGAGGAGGTATAAAGTGAAGATGGTGAATAAAATCTAAAACAACTAGAAGATTAAAAACAACAAAAGGTTGGGTCTGCAGGTGTAGCAGGCTGTCAAGAAAGTAAATGGAATATTGGCCCTCATTGCTAGAATGATTGAATTTAAGAGCAGAGAAGTTAAACTGCAACTGCACATGGTAAAGGTGACACTTTCCAAGTTCTAATATTTCCAAATTTCAAAACGTGTCGTCTTCAAGGAAATGTGAGCGACGATATTCCAAATTACTATCTTATTAATCCAATAAACCAAACTTTGTCGATGCAGCTTTAAGTAGCTTTAATTCATTGATAAAACAGATAAACATTTTGCATAGCTTCATATTGAGTTTTTCATTACGATGAGTAAACAAAGCATCCTGTATAAATGATATAACGATATTCAACTTTAAACAGATAGAAGAAGAAACTGACGAAATTAAGACAAAATAAGATGAATTCAAAGAGAAGTATCGTGAGCTTACATCCCCTTCATAGTTCTTCAAAGAATGAGATGCAAACTCTTGGTCTGCTTGGATATTATGACATATGATGTCATAGTCACTATGGTAACACTACAAACAATACTTTTTCTTAAATAACGTGTGCCACTTTTGATACTGTTAGATAATGACCTACCACGAGTAGGATAGGCACATAATTAACTACCAATCAAAAACACAAGGTTTTAACCTTTACACATGGTACTGGTGAGGCCGAATCTGGAGTACTGTGTGTAGTTCTGATCTCCTTACTTGAGAAAGTATGAACTGGGTTTGGAGGCAGTACAGAGGAGGTTCACCAGGTTGATTCCAGGAATGAAGAGATGGGCCTATGAGGTGAGATTAAATCATCTGGGACTTTATGAGAGGGGATCTTATATAAAATTATGCAAGGCACAGATAGAGGTAGGCAAGTTATTTCCATTGGTAGGGGAGACCAGAACTAAGGGGGGGGGTGCAGAACTAGGGGGCATAGCCTCAAGATTTAGGGCAGAGATGAGGAGGAAATGCTTTTCTCAGAGGGTGGTGAATCTGTTGAATTCACTGCCCACTGAAGCAGTGGAGGATACCTCAGTAAATATATTTAAGACAAGAATGGATAGATTTTTACATTGTAAGGGAATTAAGAGATTATGGGGGAAAAGGCGGATAGATGGAGAAGAGTCAATGATGAGCCATGATCTCATTGAACGCCAGAGCAGGCTTGAAGGGCTGGATGGCCTACACTTGCTCCGATTTCTTATGTACTTACATAACATCAATGCAGTAAATATTTTATTCTCCTCTTCCCGGCTGATATCTGTGATTTCAATTGCTACTATCTATTTGCAACCACTTCCACACACATTTGTATCAGCCTTTTTCAGCTACCACAATCACTCACTTTCCTGATATCTGTCCTGTCATATTCGTTTTCTCCATCCCTCTCAACTTTCTCTGCAACTTCGAACTTGTTTCCTTTGTCACTTTTCCCAGTTCTGATGAAAGGTAACAACGATCCACATTAGCCTGTTTTCCGATTTTGATCCCAAAATACAGTAAAATCCCCAGTATCCCACACCTATGGGAGGAGAAGATGCCAGACAAGGAATTTTCCAGTTGCTTGAGTGGCGAACTAAAGGCAAGGCATACCAATTTTAAACTTCTGTATTTTTTACTTGTTTATTTTCTGGGATTTTTTTTGTTGCCAGTTGCTTGAGGCTGCTGTTTGCGTGTATTACAATCAAAACAACCAAGCTCTGCAATGGGCATGGAGTTCTGCCAAATTGCAAATTCTGGCTTCAATTCTCATTTTGTTCCAAGTTTGCACACAAATTACAGAGATTGGAGGTTAATTCACTGGGTTTTGTTTATGGGAGAGGATGGGGAAAGAGGAAGTAAACTAGGAGAAGATGAAGCTGTTTTACCCTCAAGCTTGTCCTGCTTGGGTGAATAAAGGATAAGCCTTGCTCTCTCACAAGTGACTATTATCCGACTTAGCTTGCACATAACTGATGACTTGTGCTGAACGGGTCAAATCCTGGCATGACATTGCCATGTCAGGCTAAACTAAATTGAATAGTGAAGGTATTCAGTTTTTCTTTCAAGATTTGCTATTCAAAGGTATTGTGGCAAGGCTTTTTTTTCCATGAAAATATTCCTGTCACATTTTGAATTGTGGATTATTGGAAGGTACTCTGTATTGGTTTCCAAACCAAAATCAATCCACTCTGCTTGCTTCCAACTATAGAGGCAATTTCGAGTTACGACAAGGCATAATAAAAGAGGCTACGAAAACACTATGCTCTGTATGAATGCCAGACACATGAGAATTTGCACATTATAATGGTATAATATTTAGTTATTAATATAGCATGGTTAGTGTGACATGATTACAGCACCACCGCCCTGAGTTAGAATCCAGCACTGTCTGTAAGGAGTTGGTATGTTAATCCCGTGTCTGCCATGTGTTCCAGCTTCCCCCACCCACCCTCCAATAAGTACAGAGGTAGACAGCAAGTTAATTTGGAAGCAATTAGGGGCAGCACAGGTCTAAATGGCTGGAATTGGCTTCTACCGTGCTACAAATATTTTTAAAATCTAATTTTGTTCAGTCATGAAATAGTGCCATTGAATGCAAATGATAAAATTTTCTTTAATTCTCCGATGGAGAACATTTCTCAGATAGCGAGCTTCACCAAAACAGGAGTCCATCTCATTAATGTAGGTGGATACCATTCACGGCAGATTGGATCCTCTTCTTTTTGATAGGACCACTGTAACAATATTTCGCTGACGTGCATGCTGCACTCCAGCATAAATAAAGTTTGCTGAATTCAGTGATCAATCGTGACTGCTAAAATGAAAACCATCGTGGCCAGGAAGAAACATACCCTTCAAAATGTACGGGGGTTGCAGGCTAATTGGGGTATTTGGGTGGTGCAGGCACATGGCTGGAAAGGCCTGTTACTGCGCTGCATGTCCTAATGTCAAAATATCAAATTCAAGCTTTTACTCTGCCTTTTTTATTTTGTCATTGAGAGCAGCTCAGGTCCTTAATATTGTCTGCAGAATTATAAATAGGAGAAAGTTAAACTATTCCTGTGAAAATGTGCATTCATACCCAAGTGCTTACTTCAGGCTGTCAATCAAGACAAACAAATGCCTCATTTCAAAACAGTACACCATATATACGAAGTCAGCAAAACTTATCTATGGTCATTTAAACTGTTGGAACCTGTGGAAATTGCACATCAATAATCCATAGTGGTTACCCAAGGGCTCAAAAAGTGATTCCTGCTCATTATTTCAAGCATTCCAGCCATGAACTGTTTGGCAACTGATTTATTTAGCGTTTTGTCACAAATTGCCGACTGAGTGCCCTTGGTTTTATCAATGCTGAAAAGTGATGGCTGTTTCCCTCAATAACGTGTGCCACTTTTGATACTGTTAGATAATGACCTACCACGAGTAAGCCGCAGTGACCGGTCTCTACCACTGAGCCTGGCCCTGTGGCTCGGAAGAGAAGGAGGGAGAAAAGGAGAGTGTTTGTGAAAGGGGATTCAATAGTTAGGGGAGCAGATTTGAAATGTATTGGGGGTGTAGATTAATTGGGTGTAACTTGGGTGGCACGGACTTTTGGGCCGAAATGGCCTGTTACTGAGCTGTTTAAAAAAAAAAAAAAAATTTTTTTAATTAAAAATTTAATTTAATTCTGTGAATGCAAAGTATGATTTATTGCCTCCCAGATTACTTGGATTAGGCCCAAGGTATTCTGAAAGGGGCAGGGTGAGCAGCCAGATATTACGGTCGATATTGGGTTGAGGCTGAAAGACAGAACCTCAAGAGGAGTCATCTCGTGGTTGCTGCCTGTGCCAAGCGTCAGTGAAGGTAAAAATAGGATGATATTGCAAGAAAAAGGGTTATAGATAAGGTAGGGAAAGTTTACATTGTGTAGGTTTACATTGGTCAGCACAACGTCATGGGATGAACGGCTTGTAACAAGTTGTAATGTTCTATATGTTCCATTGCAGATGAAAGAGTGGCAGAAAAATGGGTGCAGAAGGGAAAGGTTTCAGATTTATGGATCATTGGGATCATTTTTTAACAGGCACAACCTGTTTTAAAAAAAAAGGATAGGTTATGCTGGAACTTTAGGGGGAACCAATATCCTGACAGGCAGATGTGCTAGAGCTGTTGGGGAGAGTATAAACCAGTTTGGCAAAGGGATGGGAAACAGTGATAGAGCAGATGATATACAAGTGGATACAGGATGTAGTTGAGATTGTGAAGAGGGAATTGGCAGTTATTATGGCAAAATTCCAGACAGAAGGATAACAATTTAACTTGTGGTAGGATGGAGACAAAATTGAAAAGGACGAGGAATAAAGGAGTGTTAGTGTTGTATTTAGATGCATACAGTACAAGGATAAAGATGATCTTGCAACACAACTCAACACAACATGGGCGCCACAGAGTCGTGGCTGAAATCACAGCTGGGTGTTGAACATCTAAGGGCGTACGGTATACCAAAAGGACAGGCAGGTGAAGGGGGGTGGTGGGAAATGGGAGAATGGGATGCTGAGATAGTGCTGGGAAAGTTGAAAGTTATGATAGTGGATAAATCACCTGGACCAGATGAACCACACCCCAGGGTTTTGACAGAAGGTAGCTGAAGAAACTGTGGAGGCGTTGGTGGTAATCTTTCAGGAATCACTAAATTCTGAAATGGGTCCAGTGGATTGGAAATGTCACTCCACTCTTTAAGAAAGGAAGAAGGCAAAAGACAGGAAATTAGCAGCTGATTAGCTTGACTTCAGTGGTTGGCAAGATATTCAAATCTATTATTAAGGATGAAGTTTCAGAGTACTTGGAGGCACCCGGTAAAATAGGTTGAAGTCAGCAAGTTTTCCTGAAGGGGAAATCTTGCCTCAGAAACCGGTCAGAATTCTTTGAGAAAATAACAGGAAGGATGGATAAAGAATACCCAGTGGGTGCAGTTTACCAGAGGCCCTTGACATTAGGCTGTTGGTCAAGTTGAGAGCCCAAGGTAATTTGGGAAAGATACTAGCCCGAATAGAAGATTGGCTGACAGGAGGCAGAAAGTGGGGATAAAAGGGGCCTTTTCTGTTTGGCCGTTGGTGATCAATGGTATTCCGCATCTTTTCACATTTTCTGTTAATGATTTCGATAATGAATTAGTTGGCTTTATGGCCCAGTTTGCAGGCAATACAAAGATTGGAGGATGGGCAAGTAATGTGGAGGAAGCACTGAGTCTGCAGAAAGACTTAGGTTAGGAGACTGGGCAAGGTAATGGCAGAGGAGTAGAGTGTAGTGAAGTGTATGATCATGTACTTGGGTGGAAAGAATAAAGGTGTAGACTATATTCCAAAACAGAAAATGAGTTCAGAAATCAGAGACCCAGAGAGACTTGGCAGTCCTCATGCAAGTCTCCTTAATGGTTAACTTGCATGTGGAATTGGTGGTAAGGAAGATGAATAGAATGCAAGCATTCATTTTGAGAGGGATGGAATATAAAAGGAATGAGATGTTGAGGCTTTATAAAGCATTGGTCAGACCACACTTGGAATATTGTGAGCTTTTTTTGGCTCCAACTTCCATGAGAAAAAACAACAATGCGATGATCTTCAAACGATTAAGGTTGTCCAATGCTAAGGAAGGATGTGTTGACATTGGAAAGGATCCAGAAGAGGTTTACAAGGGTGATCCTCAGAGAGAATGGGTTTTCATACCAGGAGCTTTTGATGGCACTGGGATTGTACTCATTGGAGTTTAGAAGGATGAGATCTCACTGAAACCTACTGAATACTGAAAGGCCTGGAGAGAGTGGATGTGGAGAGAATGTTTCATCTGGTGGGGGAGTCTGGCACCAGAGGGCATAGCACCAGAATACAAAAATATCCCTTTATGACAGAGATGAAGAGGAATCTTGATCAGGAAGGGAATCAAGGGTTATGGGGAGAAAGCAGGAGAATGTTTTGAAACAGATAGTAAATCACCTAATTTGGTTTCTGAATCTTATGGTCTAAGAGGATGAGTCGTGCAAGGATAGGAACCATCAGGGATATTAGTGTAAACATGTGCCTAGAGTTGGAGGAAATAGCAGCAGTCCTTAATAAATACTTACTTCAATATTCACCAGAGAAAACGACCTTGGCAATTGTAAAATGATCTTGGGACAAACTCAGGCACATTGACATTAAGAAGTTAGATAAATTACCAGGACCAGACAAGGTTTACCCATGGCTACTGGGGGAAGC
This sequence comes from Narcine bancroftii, assembly GCF_036971445.1. Classification (NCBI taxonomy): domain Eukaryota; kingdom Metazoa; phylum Chordata; class Chondrichthyes; order Torpediniformes; family Narcinidae; genus Narcine; species Narcine bancroftii. The sequence continues at coordinate 207,589,956 of NC_091475.1, forward strand.
AAATGAGATTGATGAGCCGCTGGCTAAGGATTTTCATATCGTCACAAGGGACAAAAGTACTTGAGAATTGGAGGGTTGCAAATGTTGCTCTCCTGTTCAAGAACCAATGAGTCTTACTTCAAAGGTGGCCAAGCTGTTGTAGAAGATCCGAAAAGACAGGATTTACAAGCATTCAGAGAGACATAATCTCATCAGGGATAGTCAGCTTGGCTTTGCCAGAGGAAGGTTACGTTTCACGAGCCTGATTGAATTCTTTCAGGATGTTACAAAGAACATTGATGAAGGAAGAGCAGTGGATGTAGTGTATATGAATTTCAGTAAGGTTCTCCTTGCAAAGTTAATTCAAAAAGTAACGAGGCATGAAATACAAGGAGGCCTTGCTTTGTGAATACAGAATTGGCTTGCTCAGAGAAGCCAGAAGGTGGTTGGAGATAGTTCATGTTCTGCATGGAGGTTGACGACCAATGGATCTGTTCTGGGACCCTTCTCTTTGGATGAGGAAGTGGAAGGGTGAGTTAGTAAGTTTGCAGATGACATGAAAGTGGGTGGTGTTGTGGATAGTCTGGATGGTTGCCAGAGATTACTAAGGGACATTATTAGGATGCAGTGCTGGGATGAGAAGAAGCAGGTGGAGTTTAACTCAGAAAAGTATAATGCTATTAATTTTGGTAAGTCAAATTTGAAAGCAGAATATAATGTTAATGGGAGGATACTGAGCAGTGTAGAAGGCCTGAGCGATCTTGGAATCTGTGTCCATAGGACACACAAAGCTGCTGCATAGGTTGATTCTGTGGTTGAGATGGTGTATGGTGTGTCAGCCTTCATCAACCGTGGGATCGAGTTCCAGAGCCAGGAAGTAATATTGTAGCTATACAAGACCTTAGTTTGACTCCACTTGGATTATTGCATTTGGTTCTGGTCACTTCACTACAGGAAGGATGTGGATGCTATACAGAGGGTGCAGAGGAGATTTACCTAGATTGGAGAGCAAACCTTATGAAGACAGGCTGAGAGAACTTGGTCTTTTCTCCTTGGAGTGACGGAGGATGAGTGGTAACCTGATAGAGGTGCTCAAGATGATGAAGGACATTGTGGATGGCCAGGGGCTTCCCCCCCCCCCCCAAGGCTGAAATGGCTAACACCACTGATCATAGATTTAAGATGCTTGGGAGTGAGTACAAGAGGGGAATGTAAGAGGCAAGTTCTTCACACAGAGAGTGGCGGATGCATGGAATGCACTGCAGGCAACAGCAGTGGATGGAGGTACAATAGGATCTTTTAAGAGACATTAGGTAGGTACATGGAACTAAGAAAAATGGAGGGAGATGCAGGGGGGAATTTTTGGCTGTTGGTAGAGTAGGTTATTCAGTCAGCACAACACTGGGCCAAAGGGCCTGTACTGTTCAGTATAAGGATATTAAAGGTTACGGAGAGAAGGCGGGGACGGGGTACTGAACTTTAAGATCAGCCATGATCTCGTTGAATGGCGGAGCAGGCTCGAAGGGTCGAATGACCTACTCCTGCTCTATCTTCTATGTTTCTATGTTCTGTAGATATTTGTGAAGGAATCGTTAACCAAAGGATCACACATGTACCAACATGTTCTCATTATCCAATTAATCCTACCTCTTGCATTTGTTTCCTTTTTTAAAAAACTATAAATCCAGAGTTCAGTCAGTATATCTTAAATTGTAATTCTGGCAAAAAGAGGCAGAGATGAAGAGGTGCCTACATTCAATAAACCTACTCTTGCTATCCCAAAGTACGATCAGCGTAAATATTTCATTTTGACTCCAACTGAACCCCACAATTTTGAACATCTCTATCAAATACCCCAACAGTTAATCTAACTTCAGATGTGATATAAAGAACATTTTCCTGAATGTCAAAAATTAGGTCTCACTAGCTGAGGACAAAGGCTCAATTTCCACAAGGAAAAACAATTATACATGTTAAATTCTGTGCACAGTATAAAGAATTGCCTGCAACCAGTGAACTTGGAAGAAGGAGAAGTGAGATTGAACTGTGAATCAAAGAACTTTTCTTAAATGTACACACACATCATACACGCACGCTTAGAATTAGAAGTTAATAGTGATAAGTTAAAGTTTGATTCTGTTTTTATGTTTAAAGATAATTAAAAACAACTTTTGTTTAAGTAACCATTTGTCGCGGTGAATATCTATTGCTGCTGGGTTTTGGGGTCCTTTGGGCTCGTAACCTTCAGCTTGAGTCAGTTGTGAAGAAGGGGAATCCAAAATTATCATCATATCTAGAGGAATGGGAATATAAAGTGCAGGGATGTGATGTTGAGGTTTTATTTTCACTGGTGAGGCATCACTTGGAGTAAAGAGTACAGTTTTGGGCTCCTTTTTTAAGAAAGGATGAGCTGGCATTGGAGAGGGTTCAGAGAAAATTTACAAGAACAATTCCTGGAAATAAGGTATTTGATAGCTCTTGGTCCGTACCTTTTGCAGTTCAGAAGAATGGGGGAGGCGGGGGGGGGGGCAGCGGTGGCTTCTAAAAGAAGCATTTTGAATGTTGAAAGGCCTGGACATAGTAGATGTGGAAATATTGCTCCCCATGGTAGAGGAGTAAGGTCAAGAGGTTACAACTTATAGTCAGGGTATCAAGGGTTTATGGGGAGAAGGCAGGAGAGTGGGGCTGAGTGGGAGAATGACAGAGCAGGATCACTGGCTTTGCTCCTATATTTAATTGTCTTACCACAATAGACCCCAGCATCTGCAGATTTTCTTATTTATCAATGTTTATAAAATTCTGCAGATGATGGAAATCTGAAATGAAACATCAAAAGTTGATAAAAACTACAATGGAAGTCGTCAATCCATCATGATAACTTTATTTTGCCACAGGTTCTTAGTGTCCTGTGTATTTACCAGTATCTCTTGGACTTATTCCAAACTTAAATTTGTTTCTCCCAAATTCACAGACTAGCAAGCAATGATGACAAATTTGAAATAAAAAAGGACCAAAGTATAATATAACAAAAGAGTTAACAACTTAATAATGGGAAAGGAATTACATTCATGTACCCATCTGGTCTCAACCTCCAACCAAACTTCACTAAAGACCAGAATTGAACTCTGAGACAGCTTGAAGAGGGATCCAGACCTGCTAGAAAAATGGGTAGATGGAATTTAAAGCATACAAGTGTGAAGTGTTCCATTTTGGAAGGACAAACCAAAGTGGGACATACACGGGAAATGGTAGGACATTGAGGAGTGAAGTAGAACAGAGGGATCTTGGAATAGAGACACACACTTCCCTGAAAGTGGTGTCACAGGTAGATAGGGTTTCAAAGAGAGATTTTGGCACATTGGCCTTCATAAATCAAATTATGGTGAAGTGGCATAAGATATTGGTGAGGCCAAATTTGGAGTATTGTGCGCAGTTTCAGACACCCAACTACAGGAAAGATATCAATAAAACTGAGAGTCCAGTGAAGATTTACGAGGATGCTGACGTGACTTCAGGAACTGAGTTTCAGGGAAATGTGAATCAGGTTAGGACTTTATTTCCTGGAAAGTAGAAGAATGAGGGGAGATTTGATAGAGGTATACAAAATTATGATGGGTATAGATAGAGTAAATGCAAGGAGGCTTTTTCCAACTAAAGTTAGGTGATAGACAAACCATGGAATATAGGTTAAGGGTGAAAGGGGAGAAGTTTAGGGGATATTTCTTCACACTGAGAGGTGGGAGTATGGAATGAATTTCCAGCTGAAGGGATGAATACTGACTCAACTTTAACATTTAAGAAAAATTTGGACAGATACATGGATAGGAGGGGTATGGACGATATGGACTGGCTGCAGTTCAGTGGAGCTAGGCAGAATAATAGCTCTGAACTAATAATAGATCATAAATTAGATCAGCCATGATCGTATTGAATGGCGGAGCAGGCTCGATGGGCCATTTTTGGCCTACTCCTGTTCCTACTTCCTATGAACAGACTAGGAGGGCCGAATGGTCCACTTTTTTCTGAGCTGTAATGTTTTATGGTTCTATAAATGAATTTCTTTTAGGTTTTAAAAAATTGCATTTGATGTATATTTCAGCCACACAGATAAACCACTGAGCCATACACTAAAAAGTCAACTGTTGGTATTAGTAACACTACCTAGTGGATACCAACGAATAATGCAGTCGCATAGTCATTTTGAGATCCTCCAATTTAGTGTTCACGTTCTCCTCTCATTCATGGCCCACAACATTTACAAGAAAAATGTTTCTGCAAATCTAGGTTTGGCTTTTGGACTGATTTGGACTTGTGACTGTCCTGATGTTCACTAGAATTGGTATATCCCAAGGAGTTTGTTCAAATAGTCTAACACTAATAGAAGAACTAGTGGAGAAACATAAAATGTTGACATTTGATGTAACATTCAGCATAATATCTACAATGATGTGAAACAGTATTGTACTTTGGAATGTGCCTCATTTACCTTCTCCAATCAATGAATACACACCAGACAAAATACAGTTGATATAATCTCAGGCTTCATGTTACAACGGAACAAGATGTTGGGGAGACCACACTTGGAGTATTGTGTGCAGTCTTGTTACCCAGCTACAGGAAAGACGTTATTAAAATGAAAAAGGTACAGAAAAGATTCACAGGAATATTACCAGGACTAGCAGACTTTAATCATAAGGAGAGGTTGAATAAGTTGGGCCCCTCTTCCTACCCCATAGGTGGAGCTTTGGAGGCTCAATGGGAACCTTACAGAGGTTTATAAATTCATAAGGGCCACAGACAAGGTAAATAATCATAGTCTGCACCGTGTAAAGTGATTACAGAGCCAGCGACTAGGATTTGAACTGCAATGAGTTTGTACCTTCTCCTAGTGTCTGAATGGATTTTCCAAAGGTGCTCCAATTTCCTCCCACCCTCCAAAACATATGGGGCTCTAGGTTAATTTGGTGGCATGGGTTCAAACAACTGGAATCAGATTCTACTATGTTGTAAGTAAATTTACAAATTTTTGAAATAAAATTCATTTAAATTTAATCAAGGCAAAATGGGAAAGATTTAAAAAGGGACTTGAAGGTCAATGGTTTACACACAGAGGTTGGTGGGTAAATGGAACCAGAAGCTGGAGGTAGCAATGGAGTCGGATAAAATTGAAACGGGTACATGTAAGCAAACATTTAGAGAGATATAGGATGAATAGGAATAGCTTGGGGAGGCAATTTAACCAGCGTTGCCATTTTTTTTTTCATTTACAAGTGCTCCTCTACTTAGGACAGTCTTAGACGTAGAATTTTTTAAAGTTCTGATGGTTTGATTCCTGAAGACGATGTGTCAATGCCCCAGTACGTTCTACGAGCTGTTTCTGAGCATCATCCGAAGAGAGTGAAATTGATGACCCGGTCACTTTAGCATCCCCGCCATCCAGCAATTAATTTTGGTTCAATGTTCCAAACATTCTTCATGCCCAGTGTGCTTTCAGCTGTGTAAGTTAATGGTTTTTCCAATAAAGGTCTTCAAAATGTAATCATAAAAAAATGGTAGGTGCGGTAATCTTTTTCGACTTACAATTTATTTTTACTTATGATGGGTTTGCTAGAATGTAACCCCATTGAAAGTTGAGGACCAGCTGTATAAATTTAGACATACAGCACCCTAACAGCCCCTTCCGGCCCACAAGTCCGTGCCGCCCAATTAACCTACACCCCCAGTACGTTTTGAATGGTGGGAGGAAAATGGAGCCCCTGGAGGAAACCTCACTCAAACACAGAGAGAACATACAAACTCCTGTCAGACAGGGCAGGATTCAAAGCCCGGTCCCAATTGCTGGCACCGTAAAGGCATTGCACTAACCGCTGCGCCAACCACGCTGCTCGTTTGGGCCAAAAAGCTTGCTAGTATGCTGAAAGACTCTTCAGCGGCGAAGGGGAAATGGGAATCTGAGGGGTCCAGTTATTTTTCTGTACAAAACAAAAGTTGTGATCGGGAATGAGCTGCCAGGAGGTGGGAGTGGAAAGAAGAATGGTAACATTTAAGCAGTAATGGGCATGGTGGTCAGCATTGATGTTGAAGCCAAAAAAAAAATTCTATGCTGCACAACTCCATGGCTCTGTTTTAATATATTTCATTATCAACCTTTCAGAATAGACGAGAAGGAAAGGAATTTTTTAAAATCTGACCAATCGCTCCACAGCTTGATGCACATTTTGTCATTAAATATAATAGGAAAATGATTGGTGAATTTGATGTCCTTCTCACTTCCTGGATGCTTCTTTCTGAACTTGAGCACTGCATACATCACACATATGGTTGATTGACTTATGAAAAGCGGAGTAGTACTCACAGGCAGTAGACAAATACACAGCAGCTGTAGATCATGGGAAGTTCATCCAACAACTATGACAAAAAGCCAGAAGAAATAATTAATTTCACTAGCAGAGCAGAGCACAACTGGAGTTACCTCAACATAATGTGCGACAGCAACTGAAGACATTCATGACATAACTTCACCCTTCTGTATTCAGGTGCGGGTATCAACGGATTGCACAAGTACAATTGGACGAACCAGCGTTCTCCGGTCCTCGGTGCAAAAACTTGCAAACACACAACCAGACATACAGACAAGTGAAACGTATGCAGAACAAACATGCATATGTAAAAATAAATGTTGCGTAGAGGGTTAGCGCGAGCAATTCATTGAGTCGTTCAGCAGACTCATGCTAAATGAGTGAAATAGTTCCAGTGAAAGCTGCCGAAGAAAGAAAGATCCTTTCTCTCTACCAGTTCTTTTCAAAAAGCCACACAATTGACCGTGTGTTTCGAATACTCAGCAAAGATATATGAACATAAATTTCTGCAACAGTAAATAGAAGTTCTTCAATCGAAGTAGGGGTCTGCATGGAGCAAGTTTGATTGAATCAAAGTAGGGGTCTGCATGGAGCAAGTTTGATTGAATCGAAGTACGGGTCTGCATGGAGCAAGTTTGATTGAATCAAAGTAGGGGTCTGCATGGAGCAAGTTTGATTGAATTGAAGTAGGGGTCTGCATGGAGCAAGTTTGATTGAATCAAAGTAAGGGTCTGCATGGAGCAAGTTTGATTGAATCGAAGTAGGGGTCTGCATGGAGCAAGTTTGATTGAATCGAAGTAGGGGTCTGCATGGAGCCAGTTTGATTGAATCGAAGTAGGGGTCTGAATGGAGCAAGTTTGATTGAATTGAAGTAGGGGTCTGCATGGAGAAAGTTTGATTGAATCAAAGTAGGGGTCTGCATGGAGCAAGTTTGATTGAATCGAAGTAGGGGTCTGCAAGGAGCAAGTTTGATTGAATCAAAGAAGGGGTCTGCAGGGAGCAAGTTTGATTGAATCAAAGTAGGGGTCTGCATGGAGCAAGTTTGATTGAATCAAAGTAGGGGTCTGCATGGAGTAAGTTTGATTGAATCAAAGTAGGGGTCTGCAGGGAGCAAGTTTGATTGAATCAAAGTAGGGGTCTGCAGGGAGCAAGTTTGATTGAATCAAAGTAGGGGTCTGCAGGGAGCAAGTTTGATTCAATCAAAGTAGGGGTCTGCAGGGAGCAAGTTTGATTGAATTGAAGTAGGGGTCTGCAGGGAGCAAATTTGATTGAATCAAAGTAGGGGTCTGCAGGGAGCAAGTTTGATTGAATCAAAGTAGGGGTCTGCAGGGAGCAAGTTTGATTGAATCAAAGTAGGGGTCTGCATGGAGCAAGTTTGATTGAATCAAAGTAGGGGTCTGCATGGAGCAAGTTTGATTGAATCAAAGTAGGGGTCTGCATGGAGCAAGTTTGATTGAATCAAAGTAGGGGTCTGCATGGAGCAAGTTTGATTGAATCGAAGTACGGGTCTGCATGGAGCAAGTTTGATTGAATCAAAGTAGGGGTCTGCATGGAGCAAGTTTGATTGAATTGAAGTAGGGGTCTGCATGGAGCAAGTTTGATTGAATCAAAGTAAGGGTCTGCATGGAGCAAGTTTGATTGAATCGAAGTAGGGGTCTGCATGGAGTAAGTTTGATTGAATCAAAGTAGGGGTCTGCAGGGAGCAAGTTTGATTGAATCAAAGTAGGGGTCTGCAGGGAGCAAGTTTGATTGAATCAAAGTAGGGGTCTGCATGGAGCAAGTTTGATTGAATCAAAGTAGGGGTCTGCATGGAGCAAGTTTGATTGAATCAAAGTTGGGGTCTGCATGGAGCAAGTTTGATTGAATCGAAGTACGGGTCTGCATGGAGCAAGTTTGATTGAATCAAAGTAGGGGTCTGCATGGAGCAAGTTTGATTGAATTGAAGTAGGGGTCTGCATGGAGCAAGTTTGATTGAATCAAAGTAAGGGTCTGCATGGAGCAAGTTTGATTGAATCGAAGTAGGGGTCTGCATGGAGCAAGTTTGATTGAATCGAAGTAGGGGTCTGCATGGAGCCAGTTTGATTGAATCGAAGTAGGGGTCTGCATGGAGCAAGTTTGATTGAATCGAAGTAGGGGTCTGCATGGAGCAAGTTTGATTGAATCAAAGTAGGGGTCTGCAGGGAGCAAGTTTGATTGAATCGAAGTAGGGGTCTGCAAGGAGCAAGTTTGATTGAATCAAAGAAGGGGTCTGCATGGAGCAAGTTTGATTGAATCAAAGTAGGGGTCTGCATGGAGCAAGTTTGATTGAATCAAAGTAGGGGTCTGCATGGAGCAAGTTTGATTGAATCAAAGTAGGGGTCTGCAGGGAGCAAGTTTGATTGAATCAAAGTAGGGGTCTGCAGGGAGCAAGTTTGATTGAATCAAAGTAGGGGTCTGCAGGGAGCAAGTTTGATTGAATCAAAGTAGGGGTCTGCAGGGAGCAAGTTTGATTGAATTGAAGTAGGGGTCTGCAGGGAGCAAATTTGATTGAATCAAAGTAGGGGTCTGCAGGGAGCAAGTTTGATTGAATCAAAGTAGGGGTCTGCAGGGAGCAAGTTTGATTGAATCAAAGTAGGGGTCTGCATGGAGCAAGTTTGATTGAATCAAAGTAGGGGTCTGCATGGAGCAAGTTTGATTGAATCAAAGTAGGGGTCTGCATGGAGCAAGTTTGATTGAATCAAAGTAGGGGTCTGCAGGGAGCAAGTTTGATTGAATCAAAGTAGGGGTCTGCAGGGAGCAAGTTTGATTGAATCAAAGTAGGGGTCTGCAGGGAGCAAGTTTGATTGAATCAAAGTAGGGGTCTGCAGGGAGCAAGTTTGATTGAATTGAAGTAGGGGTCTGCAGGGAGCAAATTTGATTGAATCAAAGTAGGGGTCTGCAGGGAGCAAGTTTGATTGAATCAAAGTAGGGGTCTGCAGGGAGCAAGTTTGATTGAATCAAAGTAGGGGTCTGCAGGGAGCAAGTTTGATTGAATCAAAGTAGGGGTCTGCAGGGAGCAAGTTTGATTGAATCAAAGTAGGGGTCTGCAGGGAGCAAGTTTGATTGAATCAAAGTAGGGGTCTGCATGGAGCAAGTTTGATTGAATCAAAGTAGGGGTCTGCAGGGAGCAAGTTTGATTGAATTAAAGTAGGGGTCTGCAGGGAGCAAGTTTGATTGAATCAAAGTAGGGGTCTGCATGGAGTAAGTTTGATTGAATCAAAGTAGGGGTCTGCAGGGAGCAAGTTTGATTGAATCAAAGTAGGGGTCTGCAGGGAGCAAGTTTGATTGAATCAAAGTAGGGGTCTGCATGGAGCAAGTTTGATTGAATCAAAGTAGGGGTCTGCAGGGAGCAAGTTTGATTGAATCAAAGTAGGGGTCTGCATGGAGCAAGTTTGATTGAATCAAAGTAGGGGTCTGCAGGGAGCAAGTTTGATTGAATCAAAGTAGGGGTCTGCAGGGAGCAAGTTTGATTGAATCAAAGTAGGGGTCTGCAGGGAGCAAGTTTGATTGAATCAAAGTAGGGGTCTGCAGGGAGCAAGTTTGATTGAATCAAAGTAGGGGTCTGCATGGAGCAAGTTTGATTGAATCAAAGTAGGGGTCTGCAGGGAGCAAGTTTGATTGAATCAAAGTAGGGGTCTGCATGGAGCAAGTTTGATTGAATCAAAGTAGGGGTCTGCAGGGAGCAAGTTTGATTGAATTAAAGTAGGGGTCTGCAGGGAGCAAGTTTGATTGAATCAAAGTAGGGGTCTGCATGGAGCAAGTTTGATTGAATCAAAGTAGGGGTCTGCAGGGAGCAAGTTTGATTGAATCAAAGTAGAGGTCTGCAGGGAGCAAGTTTGATTGAATCAAAGTAGTGGTCTGCATGGAGTAAGTTTGATTGAATCAAAGTAGGGGTCTGCAGGGAGCAAGTTTGATTGAATCAAAGTAGGGGTCTGCAGGGAGCAAGTTTGATTGAATCAAAGTGGGGTCTGCATGGAGCAAGTTTGATTGAATCAAAGTAGGGGTCTGCAGGGAGCAAGTTTGATTGAATCAAAGTAGGGGTCTGCATGGAGCAAGTTTGATTGAATCAAAGTAGGGGTCTGCAGGGAGCAAGTTTGATTGAATCAAAGTAGGGGTCTGCAGGGAGCAAGTTTGATTGAATCGTAGGGGTCTGCAGGGAGCAAGTTTGATTGAATCAAAGTAGGGGTCTGCATGCAGCAAGTTTGATTGAATCAAAGTAGGGGTCTGCATGGAGCAAGTTTGATTGAATCAAAGTTGGGGTCTGCAGGGAGCAAGTTTGATTGAATCAAAGTAGGGGTCTGCAGGGAGCAAGTTTGATTGAATCAAAGTAGGGGTCTGCAGGGAGCAAGTTTGATTGAATCAAAGTAGGGGTCTGCAGGGAGCAAGTTTGATTGAATCAAAGTAGGGGTCTGCAGGGAGCAAGTTTGATTGAATCAAAGTAGGGGTCTGCAGGGAGCAAGTTTGATTGAATCAAAGTAGGGGTCTGCATGGAGCAAGTTTGATTGAATCAAAGTAGGGGTCTGCAGGGAGCAAGTTTGATTGAATCAAAGTAGGGGTCTGCATGGAGCAAGTTTGATTGAATCAAAGTAGGGGTCTGCAGGGAGCAAGTTTGATTGAATCAAAGTAGGGGTCTGCAGGGAGCAAGTTTGATTGAATCAAAGTAGGGGTCTGCATGGAGCAAGTTTGATTAAATCGAAGTAGGGGTCTGCATGGAGCAAGTTTGATTGAATCAAAGTAGGGGTCTGCAGGGAGCAAGTTTGATTGAATTGAAGTAGGGGTCTGCATGGAGCAAGTTTGATTGAATCAAAGTAGGGGTCTGCATGGAGCAAGTTTGATTGAATCAAAGTAGGGGTCTGCATGGAGCAAGTTTGATTGAATCAAAGTAGGGGTCTGCATGGAGCAAGTTTGATTGAATCGAAGTAGGGGTCTGCATGGAGCAAGTTTGATTGAATCGAAGTAGGTGTTTGCAAGGAGCAAGTTTGATGAATTACATCATGCAGTGGAGAATAGTGTTTTTATTTTACTGGAATTTCTTTTTGAAGTAAACTTTTTAAGTATTTCTTATAATTTTGTTATGGGATGTGAGACAACATCATCACTTTTTCACATCTTGCAATGGTTATCAATCCTCTGCAATCAAGCTCAATGCACACTTAAGCCATCCCAACTATGATCGTGTAATCATCCCTCGACAAGAGGCGTTGTCTTAAGAAAGCAGCCTCTCTTCTCAAGGACCCTCACCACCCAGGTCATGCCCTCTTTACATCGCCACCATCAGGAAGGAACAGGATCCTGAAGACGAACCTCCAATGGTACAAAAACACCTGGTTTCTCTTCACTATCAGATGTCAGAATGGGCAATGAACCACACAAGATACCCAGTTTTTCCTCTTCTTTTGCACTCAACTATTTTTTTTTTTAAATGTAATTTATAGCAATATTTGCACCTGTAATGCTGCCGTAGATCAACGAATTTCATGACACATTCTTGACAATAAATTCTGATTCTCTGTATATGATGGTTGGAAGTGACAATTTGCCAGACTCTCAAAACTTTTTCCCGCAACCTCTTCATTTCTTGATCACTGACAAGGATTTTTTTTCCCAGTGGTGATGTCACTTTTCTATCCAAAATAAATATGGTTTTTACATAAACGCAGTTTTCGTCTTGGATCAACCTTTCCAATTCGTGAATTAAAAAAGCTAATGTGGGAAAAGTGTGTATGCATATGTGTGTGGCTGGGTGGGGATGGGGTAGAGGGGAATGGGGGTGAAATAATGAAGACCACACTCAGAATTTACCATCCATTTTTGCGTACAAGTCAACTGGCAGCTGTCGAGTCCCCTTTTTCATCCTCATTTTAATGGTTTTATCATATAATCAGGTGTATAAGTCAACCCCCAAAAATTGAGCTGTTGGGCATTGGCTGAAGGTGGTTACCATGGAGGCTCCAGCAAAACAATGAAAGTATGAAGCGAGTTTTAAGTTAAAAGAAATAGAAATGACCAAGAAAACCAACAACTGCTCTGCTGCGAGAAAATTTGATGTATATGTGTAGAGCTCGTCGAAAGAACCAAAGACTTGTTGATCCAAACCAAGGCTTTTATTAGCAAAAGACAGGAGCTCTTCACAGGTGGCCGACCAGTCCGGAATGATCCGACCTGGCTAGGGACACAACCCTTTAAGGCCCAGACAGTAGGCGTGGCTTAGCTCTCAGCCAATCGCTGTAAGCACAGTCTAGATACAGTAACTATATACACTATGTACATTGGTGATAGATCTGTACTATCACAATATGAGAAGTTGGTAAGAGATTGGAGTGTGACAGATTATGCTATATTTTATATTGTATATAGATATGTTTTAAAGGAGACAAATTGTGGCAGGTTTTTAGTGTAGGTCACATACAAACACTTCAAAACATACCTCATTTAAAATGTCAGAGGTCTGTTCCAGCCAGACAGTCCAGGCTCCAAGTGCCTCTGCACAAGCTTTGACGAAGGCCTATAAGGACTTCAGAAGTTGGTGTTAATTGGACATGCTATGGAGTTATGGATTATTGTTTTGGAAAGCAACAGATGAATGAACTCAGAAAATTAGGTCCAGAGCCGCAGTCTGTCTGAGTGCAGTTGGCTGTTCTAAGAGGGTCATGTGGTTTTCTCTGAGAGAGAGAAAGAGAGAATTCAGTTCTACAGTCCAGCAGCAGCAGCCGCTGGGACTGGAACAGGACAAGCTGGAAAACTTGAGGAAAAACCCCAATTTGAAGATGGGTTGTGAGTTCTGAGTTCAGCCTGGTCAAAGCTCTGTGGTCCATACAAGAGGAGATGACTGGCTGTATAATGTTTCACTTGAAATAAGGGAAACCTAAAAGGAACTCTGTGATGACCTGAAAGAAAGAGGCTATCAACTGGAAAACCCTGATGGGGCACGTTTCTTCGGCAAGACACTGAAGTGGCTGATCGGAAGGGATCAGATGTGGGTGTCCCAACAAATCCCTCTCTGCAAACCGACAAGAACCTTCCTGATCATTTACCTTTCAAGCACCAAATCCTGGTGAAATTCATAAGTGTTAAATTCTGTGCACAGTATAAAAATTGCCTGATACCAGTGAACTTGGAGGAGTGAGAAGTGAGATTGGACTGTGAACCAAAGAACTTTTTATTGAACTTACATACACATTACATACAGGTGCACTTAGAATTAGAAAGGGGTTAAGTTAATAGTAATAAGTTAAAGTTTGATCCTGTTTTCATGTTTAAAGATAATTAAAAGCAACTTTTGTTTAAGTAACCATTTGTCTTGGTGAATTTTTATTGCTGCTGGGTTTTGAGGTCCACAGGACTCATAACAGGAGAAAGAAGAGACTTTAAGAAAAATACCAAAAAGGCAATGTTCGATGACAAAAAGTAATCACTTGTTGGCCAGAGATGGAAAATCATGTTGCAGAATGGGTAGGTGAACAAAAACAGGATTGCTACATCGTCACACAAAATAAAATAACATTTGCACTGAAGTGGGCATAGTTGCACCCAGAATGCAGTAAAGATTTTGAAGCTACAGTAGGCTTCCTGTTTCATGAACAGGAAAAATCTGGTATTGTGCCAAAAAAACAAAAATTGCTCAGAAATTACCAAAAGATCTTGATCATAAAGTTACAAGTTTTTACCCGTTTATTCCACATAACCAGCAGAAACATTAGTTGCAGTGGCAAATAGTGGAAACATGAACAAAACCCCCTTGAATTTCGACACGATAGGCAATAGAGCAATGGAATGGAAGGTATGAAAACAGTGCAAACCAGAAGTGCAGGCCATGAAAGGAGAAGGTTCATGGTGGTGTTAGCGTGCATTGCTGAGAGGACAAAGACCCATGATAATCTTCAAGCGCAAAATAAAACCGAAAATGAAATTCCCTGCAGGTATTTTTGTATATTTTCATGAAAAAGGATAGATGGATAGACAATGTGTTGAACAGGCAGCCAGGCAGTTTATACAAAGCAACAGAGTTTGCTGGTCTGGGATATGTTTCTTAGTCAAGTGACTGAGAAGACTAAAAGTAGATTAACACTACATAATACTTACATGGCAGTTATCCCAGGTGGTTTGATGTCTTGATTGCAACTTCTTGATGTGTGCTTTGTTACAAATCAAGGGGACCCCTAAACCCAGCAGCAATTGATATTCACCAAGACAAATGGTTACTTAAACCAAAGTTGCTTTTAATTATCTTTAAACTTAAAAATAGAATCAAACTTTAACTTATCTCTATTGACTTACTTAACCAAACTTAGCCCCCTTCTAATCCTAAGCACTCGTGTATGTAATGTGTGTGTAAATTCAGAAAAGTTATTTGGTTCACAGTCCAATCTCACTTCATTCCTCCAACTTCACTGGTTGCAGGCAATTCCTATAAAGTTCACCAGGCTTTGGTGCTTGTAAGGTAAATGGTTACCACTCAGGAAGGTTCTTGTCAGTTTAGAGAGAGAGATTTGTTGTTCCAGGACATCCACAACTGATGTACTTCCATCAACCACTCCAGTGTCTTGCTGACGAAACTTGCCCCTTCAGGGTTCTCCAGATGATAACCTCTTTCTTTCAGGTCCCACAGAGTTCCTTTTTGTTTCTCTTCTTCCAAGTGAAACATTAGACTGCCAGTCCTCTCCTCTTGCATAAACCACAAGGGCTTTGACCAGGTCGTCTTCCAAATGGGGCTTTCCACATGCTTGCCAGCTTGTCCTGTTCCAGTCCCAGCTACTTCTGCCAGCTGTAACACTGTACAAGTGATCTCTGCATCTTTCTCTCTCTCTCTCACTCTCTCTGAGAGAAAGCCTGTTTGACTCTCTCTGCTTGCAAAGCCATATGATCCTCTTAGAACAACAAGCTCTCCACCAGACAATATGTGGCTCCAACAAGCTCTTTCACCCGTTGCATTTTGTAAATAACAATCCATTAGTGAAGACTCCTGAGCATTCTTCAAAGCTCTTGCAAATGCTCTGAGGACCTGATATGCCTAGAATGGGTCAGAGCTCCAGTATTTTAAATAAGATCTGTTTTAAAGTGTTTGTATGTAACCTACTCTAACAAACCTTTCTCAATTTATCTCCCAAAAACATATCTATATACTCCGTCACAGCTTGAACAAGCCAGTCAAAGACCACAGGGGTAAAGAATGAAATACATGGATGACTAGTGCAGAAAATCATTCACAAAAGGCGCATCAATGCGAACTGCATCACTTGATTGTACTGTGTGACTGCTCAAAGCATGGGACAAAGTGTTTAAAAAGTGTGGTATATCTTGTGCAATTGATGGTACAGTAGATCATTTATTGTGAGACACTGACAATGAACCTGAAACCGCCTCATCAGATAGAGACTGGGACCCGTGTGATGAATGCATAAACAGTAAGGATATGGATCAGCCTCATCAGATAGAGACTGGGACCCGTGTGATGAATGTATAAACAGTAAGGATATGGATCCACATCATCAGATAGAGACTGGGACCCGTGTGGATCTGTTTTCCACATTCTTGCTTCAAATGATGATCATGGTTTTGAAGGATTCTAAATGTGCTTTTTTTTTTTAAAAAAAATAAAAATTTTGTTTTAATATACTGGTATCATGAAATTTTGTGGTAGATTTTTTCAAGAGTCGAATTATACACCAAATTGGTTTTCAAGGGTCGACCTTTCTGCCTAATTGGCGTCCAGCAGTTTTTTTTAGTTGAATTTAAGGACTCAAAATTATATCTGATGTACAATGCGACCCCCATTTTTTGAGAGATTTTTGAGGGTTTCAAGATGACATGCTCCAAAATATACAGTAAAGGTTTGAGACTCGGCACACTGAACGATGATTTCTTCAAAACAATTTTGGTTCACTTTTATTCAAAACACATTGAATTTGAAGAGGCTTTCTTTCAGGAAGCTATTCCCCTCTTTATCATGCATTACATGTATTACAATCAGCTGCTTGAGAAGCTCCAATACCAAGCAAAGCTACACAAATAAAATTACAGGCCTAGAGGCCACATAGTCACCAAACCCATTAGTATTCAGGCAGCAATTCTCCTCATTCATTCATGGAATATAGACAATACTGGCTAAGTTCTGATTCAAAAGCTTCGATCTCAGAATTAATTATTTTTTCCCCACTCCATCCATGGGATAGAACACAGAACAGTCTTGCACAGGAACAAGTCTTTTGGCCCATGTGCAAGCACCAAATATTATGCCAAATTTAAAGTAAAAGACTGCTATTTGCATTTGATTCCTTTACATCCCTCCATTTCCTGCATATTCATGCATCTATCTGAAAGCTGCTTAAATGCTATTATAGATGCTGGGATTCTAGAGGGTGTTGAGGGCATTAAGGGCTCCCAGAGGGCTTCAGGCGCTGAAGGCTTCCTGATCATGTCGGAGGTTTGGATATGGAGCTCAGATTGCCAGTGAATCAAACAGGAATCTGTGCGGTTGCAGAAGCTGCGGGCACGCTGGAGGAGAATCCACCAGTGTGTCGGAAGGGATTCTCTTTTGCTTCTCTTTCTTTCATACTGTAAGGGGTGCCAGGCAACACTAATGGTGATTCTTGTATGCCAAGCAGAGGCAATTCCTGTAGCAATAAAGGAATCTTGAATACTATTCACAGCCTGTTCCAGGCACCCACCACTCTGTGTAAAAAAAACTCCAATAAATTTTTCCCCTCTCATCTTAAATTCACATCCTCCTGAATGCAACATTTTTACCATGGGGAAAAAAATTCTGTCTGTCCATCCGATCTATACCACTCATGATTTCATAAACTTTATATTTCATAAGCCTCCCCCAAATCATTCTTCAGGTTCTAAAGTTTCAGAGAAAACAACCAAGTTTGTCCAACTTTTCCTGAAATATACCCTCCAATCCAGGAAACATCCTGGTAAATCTCTCTGGTACTCTTATCAAAGCCTAGTAAATAGTGTTTACTTGCTAGTCACAGGATTTGCTCATACATTCACTTGTTATGGGATCATCCAAACTTTCTCTAATCTCCTGAATAACGCTATGTTCAAAGCCCAGCTGAGACATCAAAGTGCTCAACAGAATGCTTTGTGAAGTCAAGTAAAGCCTGCAAGGTGATATGATACACTTCCAAACCTTTTGTTCATTGCAGCCTTGTGCATAGTCATCTTTCACCAAGAAAATGACAGATTTAAAGAAGTGCCCCCTTTCACAAGGAATGTGCAAATCTTATGCCCTGCCCCCTCAACTAGAAATCCCATGCAAAATACAACAACTGCAGACGCTGGAATTGAATGAACAAAGAGAGGCTGGAGGGACTCAGTAGGTCAGGAAGCATCCATGAAGGGAGACAGCAAGCAAAGTGGTTAGCATAATGCTGTTATAGCACCAGCGACCCAGGTTTAAATCCGTGCTGTTTGTCAGGAATTTGCATGTGTTCTCCCCGTGTCTGTGTGGTTTTTACTCCAGTTACATCCCACCCTCCAAAACGTACAGAGTTCATTGGAGTATTTGGGCGGTACGTGCTTGTGGCCCGGAAAGAAGATGAATGTCTCCACCTTCACCCTCCCTCCTCCCACCTGACTCCATGCCCTCCACCTTTCCTCAGTCCACATCACCTGCAGGCCCCTGCCCTCTCCTCTTCATACCTCTTCCCTCACCTCTAATGTCCTCATGTAGGGTCTCAACTTGAAATATTGACAGTTCTTTCCCCACCAACCCCCAATAAATGTGTCTGACCCGCCGAATCCCTCCAGAAGTTTGTTTTTGCTCCAGATTCCAACACTTGTAGTCTCTTAGATCCACAAATGCTTCTGAAGCAGCAATGTCACGCAAAAGCAAAGCAGCAAGTAGTAATAGACATTCAAGTCCAAAACAACATCCTGGTCCAATTTAGACATAACAATTTACAGCACGGAAACAGGCCATTAGGCCCTTCTAGTCCGCACCGAACCAAACACCCCTTTCTAGTCCCACCTCCCTGCACAATGCCCATAACCCTCCATCTTCTTCTCATCCATAGACCTGTCCAACCTTTTCTTAAATAATACAATTGACTCCGCCGCCACTATTTCTCCCGGAAGATCATTCCACACGGCTACCACTCTCTGAGTAAAGAAGTTCCCCCTCATGTTACCTCTAAACCTCTGCCCCTTAATTCTTAACTCATGTCCTCTTGTTTTAATCTTTCCTCCTCTTAACGGAAATAGTCTATCCACATCCACTCTGTCTATCCCTTTCATAATTTTAAATACTTCTATCAAATCCCCTCTCAACCTTCTACGCTCCAAAGAATAAAGTCTGTCCAATCTCTCCCTATACTCTAGATGCTTAAACCCAGGTAACATTCTGGTAAACCTTCTCTGCACTCTCTCCACTGTCAAAGGATAGGGTAGATCCTGGCATTTACTTTGATATTAACAGAAAATGTGTTTCATTTGCACATAGACCATTAGTTTTCAAGGGCATAACGGATAACATAGAGGTTAACACAACACTATTACTGCACCAGTGACCTGGGTTCGAATCCAGCGCTGCGTGCAAGGTGTTTGTACGCTCTCCCAGAGTCTGTGTGGGTTTCCTCTGGGTGCTCCGGTTTCCTCCCACCCTCCAAAAAAGTACGGGTTTTGTATGTCAATTGGTGTATTTGGGCGGCACAGGTTTGTGGGCCAGAAGGGCCAGTTACCTTGCTGTACGTCTAAATTTAAAATTAAATCAAAGCAGAAAGGCAATCAGGAAACTAAAGATTCAACAAATGAATTAACACTGGATAGTTGTGTAGCTTCTCACCTGCATTTCATATTTCAGTGTCATGTGGAAGCACCACGACCCTATTCCCACAGCTGAAACAAGAATAAAATTAGAAGATTAAGAAATTGGAAACATTTGGTATATGTACAAAATTCATATTCAAAAACTGCCTAGAAGATGCCAAGTTGTCTAAAATAACTTCACACACGTCCAGCTGTTAGAAAAGGCTTAATAGGCTTTTATAATTTTGCCGAATTCAATATTATTTTACCCCCATGAATATACAAAGGAATTTCTCCTAAATATGGGTATTAACTGCCATACCATGTAACCACAAAAGTCTGTGACATGAAATCATGGGCATTCTACCCTTATTTTTAATTCCCATACATATTTGTGTAATCGAATGTTTTGGACTAATATTTTGGGTCAAATTTGGGGGGGGGGGGGTTGACTCTTACATGGGTCATACTTTCGACTGTGGTAAAGGCGTTGTTCAAGGCATCAGGGCAAAAAAAGGGAGGGGTTAGACTTTTACACAGGTCATATGAAAGCATGTGATTTTGTGGCAAAAAAAAAAAGAGGGGCTTTATGCAGTAATTTTTACAAAAGGCAGTCATGCAGAAAAGCATGTGGGAATATTTCAAAACACAAGTGTCCAGACATGATTTGATCAATTTTCATACTGATAACAACTATCAAATGAGCTAATTCCTTTGGGTTGTCTATCAAATATTAACAGGATGGGAGTCGAAAAAAAGTGTTAAAATTGGTGAGATGTCACTAGCTTCAAATGAATTGTTAAGCACTAAACATCCCCAGAGATTCCCAGGAAAGAATTCCCCATCCTTCCAGTACTCATCTTGAATTTCTATCAATTGTAATTTGGCAGAGGATACCAACGAGTTAACCATAAATTTAATCAATCCCCTTTCACAACATAAACACATTAGGAATAGGAGCAGGAGCAGGCCATCTAGCCGCTGAGCCTTCTCTGCCAATCAGTAAGATTCATAACCCTTAATTAGCTACTATTCAAAAAAATCTTCCATCAAATTATACATTTTATGAAGCTGCCTCTTCAGCTTTATTATGTAGAGAATGCCACAGATATACCACCCTTTAGAAGCAGTTCCTTCTTATCTCTGTCCTACAGAGATAAATCTTGAGCCGATGTCTCCCAATTTTAATCTCCTTCGCCAGTAGAAACAAGCTCCCTGCTTTTAACCTATATATTCCTTTAATAATTTTATATTTCTCTAAAAGATTCCCCCTCTCTCTTCTAAACTCCAATGAGTATAGACCTAGCAACTGTTAGGTCTGCTTTGTTCATGAATGAGTGAGACAAACACCAGACTGAGTCGAAATCAGGGTTCTTTGTTCTTTATTACCGGATTGTAACACTTGCAACTAACAATGTTAGTCGGAGAATGCATTCTCCGACTAACATTGTTAGTTGCAAGTGTTACAATCCGGTAATAAAGAACAAAGAACCCTGATTTCGACTCAGTCTGGTGTTTGTCTCACTCATTCATGAACAAAGCAGACCTAACAATTTGGTGACCCCGACGTGATGGGTGAGTGAACACTGGACGACGGTTTCTGTTTTTTCTGACAATCATCTCAGCCGGCTGATAAAAAGGTCCAGAGAAGCCTGTTTTAACAAAATTCTCTTTTTTTTTAAATCTTTATGATTGTCAGTAAGAACTGGAGATCGGACAAATTAGACGACCACAATTGAAGGTCGCATGCCAGGATTGTAACACGTAAGTGATTACAGACAAGATAAAAGTCCTTAAGGTGTTTGAATGACATTTATTAAGTGCTTCGCAAGAAACTACTAGAGTTTAAAAGTCTTTATTGTGTTGTTGCAAAGTCCAATAGAGTGAGAAGGTGGTCTATAAACAATTGAGGACCTGAGTTTTCTGCCCTAAACTGGTTATTAAGAGGAGAAATCTCCCACGTGAAGGTTGGGCTTTGAAAGAAAACAAAGGTTCAGGCTTATTGGCCTCAATTGTATCTGAGAGACTGACTTATAAATGTCCGGTAGGTATGATAATGTCTGTACACTTGAGAAGTTAAGAATTTATTTCCCCAATTCGCCGTGGTGGAATACCACAGCAGACACTAGAGACCTTGAGACAACAAAAAAAGTACTCAGGGACGCCTGCCTGGTGAACAAGAACGACGACAGAAGGCTGCGACAGCTGTGTCCGGATCAGGTAGGAGATATTAATGAAAAAGTTGACAAACTCCTAAGAGACACCCGGTTTATTCGAAATACTTTTGATAAGTTAAATGAGGGTATTCCCAACATCACCAAGGAGATAAAGTTACGTAAATTCATAGATTGGTACAGGGAAACAGGACAAAAGTATAGCCCAAATATTTGGTTTTCTAGTTGTAATTTAACTTTCAGACCCCTTTGGGAAAACAGAGAGTGGAAAACGAGCAATCAGAGTATACAGGACAGTCTGAAGTCAATTGGAGGACAAGACTTAGAGACTGTTCCTTTAAAAGATATTAGTCATCCAGCTTGCAAGGAGACATTTTTAAAAGCAATTTTCGTTGACATAGATCCCCTAAACGGACAAGAACCTAAATTAAAACAGGCATTAGAAAGCGGTCCCGCAGCTATGGCTGTACAGTTGCCTGCTAAGACTTTTGACCAAGTTATTAAGGAAATTAATCAGGAATTAGAGGAGCGAAATACCAGTAATGCGGCATTGGAAAAACAAAAAATGCTCCGAAAATGTGTAGACCGCTGGAGAAAGAGGGGTTGGTTACCCGGGGGCACTGAGATGTTCCTGACAGGTGAGGGAAACAAAATTTTAAAACGTAGAGTCTTAGGCAAGCTGGAAGAAACAAAACGGGACACAGAAAACAAAATCTTTAATCACGAGTCAGCAAAAAAGAGGGTGAGAGACAAGGAGATTCAGTACCGCGATGTCCTAGCTCTATTTGAAGAATTTGGTCTCCCTGGTAACCCACCTGTTACTGCCCCTGTAGAAATAGCTTGTAGACCACCGCCCTATACATATGTGGAGTCAAAAGGTGCCCCTGGCACCCCAGATGGGATCCTGGAGTCACGTCCCTTATATCCAGATATTGAGACACTGGGGTGTGACAAGAACCTCGGGAATAGGGACACATCAGACGAGGTACAGGCCCCTTTAATAAAAATAGAAGGGGGAGTAATAGATGTGGAGACCCCTCTGGAGTCCAAGAAAATAGAAAAGGAGTTAGAGATACAGAAATGGAACATGAAAAAGGTTCAGGATAACATTAAAAACTTAAACAGAGATATTAATGTGCTGGGGCAGATCAGTGAGGATCAAAAAGAATTAATGGTAGGTGTATTGAAGGAAGTGGAAAAGATAACTACAACACTGTCAGGAGAAATTAAAGCTGAAGGAATGGTAATAGGAGTAAAGGACGAAAAGTGTAGTACAGATGAGGAAACGAGATACGATCCACCATGGGAGGAAAGTAAAAGGAAAAGACTCGGGAGGGAGAAAAATAGACATGCCTACCTGGACATAGTTAGGACAAAAGAGAAAGATGTGAAACAACTAAACTATGGCCGAAAAGATTATCTTAGAGATGAACGTGACCAATATACCTTTGACCCTGAGACATTGGAAGCAGATAGGGACAGTGACAGTGACGAAGAAGAGTCAGAACAAGGTGGGATAAATAAATGCATGCCAAGAGTAAAGAAGGAGCAGAAATCCCCAAAATTGAGATATCAATGCCCATTACTGATCACGGGACGGGGAACTCAAAAAATATGTACCCTGGTCACGAATGGACTTAGAGAGTTTAATGAAAAAACTACCTCCGTTGAGTAATGGGGCTAGTCCATGGATTTCTTGTTTTGAGCGAGAAACCTGCCAAGAACAATTAGCACTCGCAGATGTCAGAACTATCATGATAAAATTAAAGGCAGAAGGGGCCCTGAAGCAAATAGAGAGAATTGTAATAAGCAGTAAATTGGGGGATGAAATAGAATTTAACCCACTTCGGAATAAATTTTGGGAAGCACTTAGAGAAACATTTCCTACACCCTATAGTTTGGATGCCTTGGTAACCCTTCAACTAAAGGAAGGAGAGTCTGCACACGAGTATTTCACTCGAGCATGGAACTTATGGGAAACAGGGACTGGAGAAAGACCCGACCACAGCCCTTTAGGAAGGGCTCACTTTCGTAATGGGATAATAAACGGACTACCTGCTACGGTTCAAGCAAAATTAAGGGACATTGTGGGATTAGAGACAATGTCAGAGGATTTGTGGAAAAGACACCTGACACATGCAATCAAACGACATCGTCAATCAGAGCATGCTAAGTCAGAAAGTGCATCCCAGAAGGAGGTGGACAAGACAACCGATAAATTGGTGAGAGCCATAGAACATATAGGGGTTAAATTAGCGGCCCAACAGATAGTCCCACAGGTCATGGGGCCAGTGATAAATCCGGGACCCCAAGTAAGAAATGGTTGGGAAAGACAGCTAGGTACAATGTATAGAGGGGAACATGCAGTATGCTGGTACTGCCAAAATCCTGGACACTACCAGCGGAACTGTCCGGAGGCTGGGAGAGCAAGGGGAAAAAGATTACCCTCTATTAGAGGCTATCGGGGAAGAGGAGGAAACTTAAGAGGACAAGCAAGGGGTAGGGGTGGACACATTGATGGGCCCCAGAGAATCGGGGGGTGGCAGAGTGATCAACAAGTCCAGGCACCTCAGTGTAATGACTATATTGAGGAAGGTGCTGAATTTGATTATTGAAGGTGCCCTGGAGAATCAAAAATCACGCCTCCCTGGGAGCCACCAAAAATTTGGGGGACGGTAAATGGAGAAAAAATTGAATTTATGGTTGACACAGGGGCAGCAGTTACGACAGTGATTAAAAAACCCCCAGGGAGCACATTTTCGGGCAAAACATTATCTACAATAGGATTCTCCGGGATAAGGGAAACACAGCCCTATACAGATAACATCGACATGACATTTGGACGACAAAGGGTTAAAATGCCTGTCCTGGTTGTGCCAAGTTGCCCCATTAATTTATTAGCAAGGGACATTCTTACCAAACTAGGAATAACCATACAATGTTCTGAGAAGGGCCTTCGGTTAACATACCCAGGGGATACAATAAGAAGGGGAGGACAGTTTATAGTAATGACCCCATCTATCGCTTCAGAAGACTCTGTGGAGGTTAGTATTTTCTGGAGTCGGCTACTGTATGATGAACCAGGCCCAGGGCTGATTAAACAGTTTTTTGAGTGGAGGGCCAGTATTCCTCGGTATGGGGATTACCATTATCCACTAGATCCTATGCATGTTACATTAAACTACACCATCCACCCGGACCAGGAATATGAGGAGAGGTGGGACTCTCTAAAAGAAGGGAAGACAGAAACGATACATTGTCCATTTATCTTTGTAGGTAAGGAGGGAATAGCTGCTATGGTTGTCATGACAGAAGAACAAATGGAGTGGTTCTGCTTAGGAGTAGAAAGTGTGCCTCATGTGACCTTGGGTATTGCCAAAGATCATCACGCTCGACAGCTGGGTCCGATGGTAAAGGAAGCGATAGGGTGTGAATACAGGCAGACAGAAAGCCCGGAATATTCCGGACGAATTTAAATTAGCCGATGAGATTGCAGCTGGGTTTGAAAGTTTTCCTGTTTTTAGTGCAATTTTTCCCATCACTGTAAATAAAAATGTTAATAGGATCAACCTTATTCACTATAATGTCCAGCACCTTGCAAATTTGACCAGGGACGTTGTTGAGGCAATACATCAACAACTGTCAGAAACTTCCCTTATGACACTTCAGAATAGGATAGCGATTGATATGGTCCTGGCAGAGAAAGGTGGAGTGTGTGCTATGTTTGGAGATCTATGCTGCACTTCTATCTCTAATAACACAGGGCCAGATGGATCACTCACTAAGGGGTTAACGAAACTTAGGGCATTGGCGAAAGAATTAAAAGCCCAGTCTGGAGTCTCCAATCCTGTTTTATCCTGGTTACAGGGAGTGTTTGGGAGATGGAGCACATTGTTAGGACAACTTTTGCTGGGTTTGTTCATTTCTGTATCAATTTTTATCACTTGTGGCTGTTGTTGTATTCCATGCATTCGAACGCTGGTCACGAGGACCATAGAGAGAGCCTTTGCTGACCGTGATGAACTGCCTCCGAAATATCAAGCTGTGCAGGCTGTGGAGCAAGACTATCTCACATTACAGGAGGCGGAGAAAGTTGCTGAGATCGATCTGGAGTCTGAAGGGGAATGTGATGGGAAGGAGGGATTGTGAATTAGATTGTTACACATATAATTTTAACCTTGCTTGTAACCTAAATATTATAACCTTGATTGTAGAACAAATATTATAACATTGATTGTAACACAAACATTATTAATCAGATTGTAGAACAAGTATTATGAATTAGATTGTAGACCATATGTTAACTTGGGAATTTACTAATGTACGGGGGGTTAGCTAGTTTTTTGCTTGGGGGCAAATGGGATGAAACTTGTAAACGGGCAATGGGATCGGGGTGACGGATGGGGGGTGTACGCAAAGGAGGGTTGGGGGAGCCCTCGCCCACCAGCCGAACTACCCTGTGAACAGAACCCGTATAGAGCTTGGCAATAATAGGCGAACTAATGTAACGCGGTGGTAGCATAGTCAGGGCGAGATTGTCCTCTAAAGAGGACAAAGGAGGGATTGTAAGGTAAAACATCATGAGATGGGAATGTGTAAGGAGTTACCCTGTGCAGGGCTGTAACAAGATGTGAATGCATCCTTGTACTTACAAGATAAGAGAGACATTGATGGATTGAGAGGCAGGAAGCTAGCAGGGAAAGGATAGCAACAGTTTTAGTCATTGGACAAGTAATGATATGATGATGTTCTAAGCACGTATCCAAGGGTATAAAAAAATCACCATTTTGCTGATAACGGCAGAATGCATTCTCCGACTAACATTGTTAGTTGCAAGTGTTACAATCCGGTAATAAAGAACAAAGAACCCTGATTTCGACTCAGTCTGGTGTTTGTCTCACTCATTCATGAACAAAGCAGACCTAACACAACTCAACCTCTCCTCATGGGAGGGGAGGGAGGAGAAGGGAGGGGAGGGGAGGGGAGAGAGGAGGGAGGGAAGGGGAGGGGAGAGAGTGGGGAGAGAGGGGAGAGAAGATCTTTGAATATAAATTGGGAGGAATTAATGGAGTCAGCAGTTAGGGCAATCAAGTGCTCCAAATGCAGGATGTGGGATATCTGGAACAGCACAATTGACCCTGGATCCACCTGCAAGAGACTATGTTGGGAAACTGCAGCTGGAGCTGGATGAAGTCAGGGTCATTCAAGAAGCCGAGGCAATGATGGAGAGGAGATTCAGGGAGAGAGTAGCACATAAAAGTAAGGAGACAGGTAACTGGGTGACTGCTAGGAGAGTGAAGGGGAATAGGCAGATAGTACAGAGCACCCCTGTGGCCATTCCTCTCAACTGGCTTCTTCAGGTGCATTCTCCGCCTTGAATGCGCCTGAAGTAGGGGAAGCGGCCCTTTGAATTGTCGTTCAGGTGGCAGCTCTAAAAGCACAGCGCTGGCCACCTGATGAGACAGCTGCACGGGATGCGCCTCTGAGCACACTCTGGCTCCTGTCCCTTCGGACTGTCAGGTTTGGGATGGCTGGCTGTCAGAGTTGGGACAGCCGGCATGGGCTATTAGCAGGGGACGTCCCCACACTGATTCTGCTGCCCCGCCCTCCCAACAGCCTGATATCAGTCCCCACACTGTGGGGCGTCCGGCGCAGGCTGCAGCAGTTGGGGTGGCCGGCGCGGGTTGTGCTACACCCCTCGTCAGTCGCCCGAACCGCCTCAGCCCACGCCGGCCGCCCAAACCACTACAGTCAATGCCGGCCCACGCCAGCAACCTGAACCGCTACAGCCCACGCCGGCCATTCCAACCACTAATGCCCGCGCCAGTCGCCCCAGTGTGGGGACTGATATCAGACTGTTGGGAGAGAGCGGGGCAGCGGGATCAGTGTGGGGACATCCCCGCGCTGACAGCCCACGCCAGCTGCCCCTGCCCTGACGTCCCACACCGGGGGCAAGGGCAGCTGGGAGGGGAGCTGTCAGGCGCTGCCAGCTGACTATCATCCCCTTAGCAGCCACTTTCAGGTGCCCACATTCAGATGGCTGGGGGGGAACACTGTACTGCGGCGATTATCCTTCTCGGAGGAGGGTTACAAAGTTCGCCTCACAGGCGCCTCCTGCACATTCAAGTGGCCTCCCGACAGCCACATATTGTCATAATATGCGGGCTTACAAATGGGGATTTGGCCACCATAAAGTACCTAACAATAAGTATAATGTTTTGGATATAGTTTGGGGGTGGTGGGGGGGGGGTGTTGGGGTGGAGGGGGGTGGCAAAGAACTACCAGGGACAAGGAATGGCCCCTCAGCTCAGAAAGGAAGGAATAAGAGAGCTATGATAACTGGGGACTCATTGGTTTGGAAAGCAGATAGGTTTAGTGAGCGAGATCGAGACTCCCGGATGTATGTTGTCTCCCAGGTGCCAGGGTCAAGGATGTCTCTAATCGAGTTCATAGCATTCTGGACGGGGAGAGGGGACAGTCAGACGTTGTGGTTCATGAGGGGACCAATGACATGGGTGAGAGTATCCATGAGGGATGAGGTCCTGAAGAGAGAATACAGGGAGTTTGGAAAAAAATTAAAATGCAGGACCTCAAGAGTGGTAATCTCAGGATTGCTGCTTGTGTCACATGCTAGAGAGGGTAGGGACAGGAATTTGTGGCAGAGGGGCAGGGGTTCAGATTTCTGGATCATTGGAATCTCTTCTGAGGAAGGTCTGACCTGTATAAAAAGTCTGACCTGAACTGGAGGGGAACTAAACTGGCGGGTAGGTTTGCTAGAGCTGTTAGGGAGGGTTTAAACTAGCTTGGAAAGGAGGAAGGAATCAGAATGAGAGCGCAGAAAGCATGAAGCTATATGTTCTGAATTGATGATGAAGGACAGGCAGGGGACAAAATATAGATGTAGCCAGTAAGAGGGTTTGAAATATGTCTATTCCAACATTAGGAGTATTAGGAATAAAGGAGATGAACAGAGCATGGATCAGGATGTGGATGTTACAGAAATTTGGCTGGAGGATGGGCAGGATCGGCTGATGCAGGTACTGGAGTTTAGGTGTTTTAAAAAGAATAGGATGGAAGGTAGAAAAGGGAAAAGAGTAGCATTACTGTTCAGGGATAGCATCACAGGTAAAGAAAGGGAGGACTCTGCAGAGGGATTGCCCACTGAGTCGGTGTGGGTAGAAGTCAGAAATAGGAAGGGAGATATCACTGTGCTGAGAATAGTCTTTCGATCCCCTAATAGCCCTTGAGACACCAAGGAGCAGATAAGACGACAGATTTTGGAATGGTGCAGGAAATACGGGGTGCAGTTATGGGTAATTTCAACTTCCCTAATATTGACTGGCACCTCCTGACTGCAAGGTGAATAGATGGGCTGAATTTGTGAGGTGTATTCAAGAAGAATTCATGACACTGTATGTAGGCCAACTGACAAGAGGAGAAGCCATACTTGATCTAGTTCTGGGTAATGAACCTGGTCAGGTGGCAGACCTCTTGGGCCGGACGCAATACACTCCAGGTTGCTGTGAGAAGAGATAGCTGGGGCAGTAGCAATGATCTTTGAATGCTCTTTCTGCCCTCGCACAGAAAAAAAGAATCTCAGGGTTGTATGCTATGTTATGTATGTACTCTGACAATAAATCTTAAATCAAAAAATCAACTTCTATCTTCAAGGACCCTCACCACTCAGCCTATGCCCTTTTTCATTGCTACCAGTAGGTTTAAGATACAGGAGGTGAAGACGCACACCCAACATTACAAAACCAGCTTCTTCCCCTCTGTGCCCATCAAGGACATCTACATGAGATGGTGGCTTAAAAAAGCAGCCTCCATCTCAAAGACCCTAGGCCGTGCCATGCCCTCTTTACTCTTCTACCATCAGGAAAAAGGTACAGTTTTCAAAAGCAGCTCATTTCCCTTCATTGGCACACAAGCAACAAGGAGCCAACTCAATTACACAAGAATTGAGAAAGAGAAGAAATAAGCATTTCCTTTTTCTTCCAGGAGCCTTCACACTGCAGGAAACTGAATACATGTTTATACAAGAAAGATGTTGTATAAAGCCAAAGACAAGAGACATTTCATTGGCCTGGATAACACCATGCAAGGGCCAAAACCACCAGAAGCATATAGAAACACAAAAACTTCAGTTAGTTGAATCTCAAATCTGCAGGAGAGGCTCAACAGGTCAGAACATATCCATGGGTAGAAATGGTCAGTCAATATTTCAGGTTCAGACCCTTTTTCAAGACTCAATGAAGGGTCAACAAGATTCTTTCACTGACCACATTTATCCATGGTTGCTAACTGACCAGGTGAGTTCTTTGCACAGCTCATAATTTACCAACAGAGACGTGATTGGATGAGTCATTTCCTTGTACTTTGTCCCTCAAGAATTTGTATGGCTTCTCCTCTTGTCAGTTGGTCTACATACAGTGTCATGAATTCTTCTTGAACACACCTCACAAATTCAGCCCATCTATTCACCTTGCAGTCAGGAGGTGTCAGTCAATATTAGGGAAGTTGAAATTACCCATTGTAACTCAGTGGTTTTCAACCTTTTTCTTTCCACTCTTATACCACTTTAATTATTTCCTGTGCCATCGGCGCTCTGGGATTAGTAAGGGATTACTTAAGGTGGTATGTGAATGGGGAAAAAAGGTTGAGAACCATTGCTCGAGATCCAATTGGTGCTGAAATATTTTGCTTGAGAAAAACTGTCCTTGGGTCATTTCCTTTGGAATTATGAAACCGTGCACATAACGAGTCAAGAAAGAAAGAAAAAGTTTGAAAACCACTGTTGTAACTGGAGATAATGATCTGCCTTTACATTGTTCCATAACTCGTCAAAATTGCAGTGTTGCATGAATGAAGCCTATAATCTTGGGTCCATCTCTATTGTGTTAAAGGCAGCACCCTGCCAGAGATTTATGACAAGTCCAAGCCAAATTGGCTACACAACAAAGAGCCTGAACGATTTAAATCTCAAATGCCTGACACGCAAACAGTAAAACATGAGCAATAACACAAATTCCTCTTGATAAGGTTTGTTGCTATAAAAATTTTCACAACTATTTCAATTAAAGTAGAAATCAACATAAAAAATGTGGTGATTGGGACAGAGGGACAGATCAGCCAGCAGAAAGTTCTAGGAAGCATTAAAACTCTTATTTCTTAGGTCAATCATAAGTACATAGAATAACTTAAGGATGCAATAAATATACAAAGAATGTAGTTGTACTTTGACACGATAACTACAGTCAAATCACACCTCATCTCTCCACCAATTCGATGAATCATTTCTTTCCAAAACTGATATCGTCATTAGTGCAGCAGACAGAGACTACACGACTTATCAACCTCCTCCTTATGAGAGATCAGACAATGATGCACGTTTACATTGTAATCTTTTAACAATATAGGAGAAAGTTCTTCCAGACCATGAAACCCATGCCGCCCATTTAAATGACCAACCCATAGATTTTAGAGAGTAGGAGGAAACTAAAGCACTCAGAGAAAACAGGGAAAACATACAAACTCCTCATAGACAGCACTGGATTCAAACCCAGGTTGATTGTACTGTAATGGCATTGCAATAAACCACTACGCTAACTGTGTACATGCCAATATTATCAAAAGTCACAGCAAGTTTAATCAAAATGTTATGGATATACTCCATTCAGTGTACGCAAGAAGAGGAAAGATCACAACTACTTCTAATTTTCTCAGAGGAATGATATCATAGCTAAAGATCACAGCTGTGCTCAGGTAGAACAGACCAGAGACCTTTTCTACTGAGGTGTTATGGGTGGAGCTGATGAACAGGAAAGGTATGACCACACTCATAGGATTGTATTATAGATACCCAATCATCAATGAGAATTGGAGGTGAAAATCTGTAGACAGTTGCAGGAAACATAAGGTTGTGAGAGTAGGGGATTTGAATTTTCCACATACTGACTGGGACTCCCATAACGTGAAAAGGCTGGATGGGTTGGAGTTTGTCAAATGGCCCAGTCCCGACCATTTTGGATAATTGGAGTTGTACTGTATATTAAGAGCAAAAGGATAGCAAGGGACATAATTTGTCCCCTTGAAGATCAGAGTGGTTGGTTTTGCATTGGAGCCAAAAGAGATGGAGGAGATCAAATTTTTTTCATTAGTATTTACTCAGGAAATGGGCACAGAGTCGTAGGAAGGGAGGGGAAAACAAGCAATGAGGTCATGGAATCCATACTGAGTAAAGAGGAGGCAGTGCTTGCTGCCTTAAAGCAAATAAGGGTGTGTGGCAGCGCACATCCTCATGGGAAACCGGCCCAGCTTGTATCGCCACGTGGGGGGGCAGTTATGGGGAAATGGCGTCATCTCCGACTCCAGCGTCCCTTCCTGCGCGCACCCTGGGCAGCGATTATGATGTCACAATGCACCAGGTAACTCATGCTGCCCTTATAGGGGCGTGCTGAATTTAAATAAAAACGGTCATTAACGACCCTCAACATGGTGGCTGTGTTTCCGCTGCTCACTCCACCACAGTGGTGACCCCGACGAGCCCAGATGTTTTTCTGGACTCAAAACACCATGGATTCAGCAGGGGTTAACGCTGTCTCCATCAAGCTTTCCCACTTTTGGACCCACCGACCGAGAACATGGTTCGGGCAGGTGGAAGCACAATTTCAACTCTGCAACATCTCCTCAGACGCTACGATGTTCTATCGTATCGTGAGCTCTCTGGACCAAGATATGGTAGCGAGAGTGGACAACATCATCCACCACCCCCCGGCTACGGGCAAGTACACTGCCCTCAAAGACCTGCTGCTTGGAACTTTCGGGCTAACTCCCCAGCAACAGGCTTCCAGGCTCCTTCACCTAGATGGGCTTGGGGACCATAGTCCGTCGGCGCTGATGGATGAAATGTTGGCCCTGGCGGAAGACCACAAGCCTTGTTTTCTCTTCTGCCAGATACTCCTGGAACAGATGCCAGAGGTCATCCAGCTGCTCCTCACAGATGAAGACTTCTCGAACCCGAGGAGAGCAGCAGCCCATGCGGATGCCCTCTGGTGCACCAAGAGGGAGAATGAGGCAGCCCTCAACCAGGTGGCATGACCAGGAGCCAGCCGACCACAAACCACTCCCAAGACCAAGCCAGAGGAGGGCCAGTCGGCCTGGTGTTTCTACCTCCAGCGCTGGAAAGCGCAAGCCCATAAGTGCCGCCAATCCCTGCCACCAACCCTACGGGTTTCAGGGAAACGACCAGGCCAGCCACTGTTGATGGCTGCGACGGCTGGCCACACAAACAGCCTCTATCGTGTGATGGACAGATTCACCAGCCGCCAATTCCTGGTGGACACAGGGGCTGAGCTCAGCATTCTTCCCCCCACAGCATTAGAGACTCGCACCCGATTGAGGTCCAACCCTGCAGGCAGTCAACGGCTCCACCATCAGGACCAATGGCACCCGCAGGGCACAGATCCAGATTGGGAAGGAGAAGTTCCACTGGAGATAAATCTGTAGGGCCTGACAAGATATTCCCTTGGACCTTGAGGGGTTTGTGCCAGGAATATTTAAAATGTCCTTAGCCACTGGTAGGGTGCCAGAGGATTGGAGGGTAGCTCACATTTTTCCGTTGTTTAAGGCCGGTGAGCATAACATCTGTAGTAGGTAAATTATTGGAAAGATTCTAAGAGATTGGTGTGACAGTGTTCTGTGTTGTGTATTAACCTATGTGTTGTGTGGTTTTATGTTAAAAAGTGGCAGTTTGCCTTTGAGAGCCAAGGTGAAGGTGGACTGCTGAGAGAGAGAGAGAGAGAGAGAGAGAGAGAGTGGGAGGCAGACTGGGCATGTGCAAAAGATGATCTAGAGATTTCTGGACTTGGAAGACAAGTCACAGCTGGGTGTGTCAGTGGAGTGGAAGGAGGCCCAAGCAGAGTCATTGTCTGGGAGGCAGTTTGGAACGTTGGGCATTTTAAAAGGGATGAAGATTCCAAAGACAGGCAGAAGGATCCAGACCAAGTCAGTTGTTCCTCTCTCTGCAAGCAACACAAGAAGACCAGTTTGAATTTTGTGCTCTCTCTCTCTCTCTAAAAGTTCTTTTGGCTTCAGT
This sequence comes from Narcine bancroftii, assembly GCF_036971445.1. Taxonomy (NCBI): domain Eukaryota; kingdom Metazoa; phylum Chordata; class Chondrichthyes; order Torpediniformes; family Narcinidae; genus Narcine; species Narcine bancroftii. Next base: position 207,623,336 of record NC_091475.1, read on the forward strand.
TTACCAAACAAACTGAATTTTGTTTATGATCTTTGCTTCGGTTGAGATCGAAGTTTTGTGAGTCTTGTGTCTAAGTTTTTCTGTGGGCTGGTTGGAGATATAACTTAGACTTTAATTACATATGTTATATTTAGGCTGGGGAATTTATTAGTTTTACGCTGTTATAGAAATTTGCATAGTGACCAGTGGGCATTGTTATAAAAGGAGAGATTTTGAATTAAAGTTTGAAGGTGAATTTTTGTTAATAAAGTAATTGTTCATCTTTACCCCTGTGTGATAAGCCTTCTTTGTGGTTGACGGCTTGATATTGTAACATTAAATATACAATTATTTGGATCATCAGAAACTGATTAGGGATAGTCAATATGGATTTGTGTGTGGTAGGCTGTGTTTTACCAATTTTATTGCATTTTTTGAGGAAGTTACCAGGAAAGTTAACAAAAGGAAAGAGTGTGAATGTTGTCCACATGGACTTTAGTAAGGCCTTTGACAAGGTCCCACATGGGAAGTTAGTCAGGAAGGTTCAGAACCAAGGTATGGGAGAAACCAGAGAGTAGTGATGGATGATTGCATCTCAGACTGGCTCAGATATCGGTGCTGGGACCATTGTTGTTTGTCATCTGGATGACAATGTGGTGAATTGGATCAGCAAGTTTGCAGATGACACTAAGATTGAGGGCATTGTGGACAGTGAAGAAGGTTTTCAAAGCTTGAGAGGGATCTGGACCAGCTGGAAAAATTGGGTAAAAAAAATGGCCGATGGAATTTAATGCAGACAAGTGTGAGGTGCTGCATTTTGGAAGGACAAACCAAGAAAGGACATACAGAGTGAATGGTCGGGTACTGAAGAGTGCGGTAGAAGAGGGACCTGGGAATACAGATACACAATTCCCTGAAAGTGACAGAGGTGGACAGGGTTGTAAAGATAGCTTTTGGCATATTGGTCTTCATAAATCAAAGTATTGAGTACAGGAGCTGGTAAGACCAAATTTGTAGTATTGTGTGCAGGAAAGTTATCAATAAGATAGAAAGCATGCAGAGAAGATTTACTTTGCTGTTGCCCAACTTCAGGTACTGAGTTATAGGGAAAGGTTAAACAGCTTCAGCAGACTAGAACTTTATTTCCTGCACTGTAGAAGAATGAGGGGAGGTTTGATAGAGGTATTTAAAATTATGAGGGGGAGAGACAGAGTAAACGTAGATAGTCTTTTTCCACTGAGGATAGGTGAGATACAAACTAGAGGACATGGGTTAAGAGTAAAAGGGGAATAGTTTAGGGAGAACATGCAGGGAAACCTCTTCACACAGAGAGTGATGAGAGTGTAGAATGAGCTGCCAACTGAAGAAGTGAATGCAAGCTCAATTTTAACATTTAAAAAAAATGGAGGGAGAGGTACGGAGGGCTATAGACTGGGTGCAAGTCAGTTGGACTAGGCAATAAAAAAATGGTTCAGCACAGAATAGAAGCATCAAAGAGGCATGTTTCTGTGCTGTAGTGTTCTATGGTTCAATGGAACTACAGAAGGGGCTCATTGAGTCAATAAGTGCAGAGAGAGGTCCTTCAACCTAACTATTAATTTCCCATCTCCTATAGTCACAAGATTAAGAGTCATTCTATTTCTGAGGAAAGGCTGAGTGGAGCAGATATGACTAAGATGTACAAAAGATTGGCTAGTGATGATTAGAAATTCTTCAAATAAGCACAGAGGTCAAGCACCAGAGGGAACAGATTTAAACTAAATGGAAAAATATCCCAGAGTGAAATTAGGAGTGGCTTTTTTTTTGTTAAAAAATGACATGATTGGAAAAGCACTGCCTGAAAGTGTGGGAGATGGGAGATTAATTTGTGACTGACTTTCAGAAAGGAAATTGTAAGAGTATTTGCAGGATCACAAAGAATTAGCAGGCTAATAAAATTACTGTGATGAGCCAGAATTAGTTGCAGTGTCTCAGAAAGATACAAACAGAAACAGGCTCACTATGGCCCATCCCAATCATCTTAAACTAATCACTTCTTCTGCTCCTATTTTCAACAACTTCCATTCACATTGCACGGTTTATCAAACTACGATGAAGGACAGCTATACACTCAAAATTTATTTGCGCACAAAGTCGTTAAAAATATACCAGACCCACTTGAGTCTACCCTGCCAGCTAGATAGTGCAATCTGGTTCCTTTCCCATAGCAGATGCCACCTCCTGCAACAAACAAGATTATAAAATGGGGCAAGTTTTAAACAAGAATGCTGACTACCTGGGTAGAAGAGGAAATTGGGTTTACTGTTCATAGTGTGGTAAGGCCGAATCCCTTAATGTGCCAGAGGAAAGCTATAGGCTTAACAAAGAAGAGATCAAGTCTGGGATAACAGGAAGAGATTAGAATTATAGAATTGCACAGCACAGAAACAGGCCTGATTGCAATGCCTATCTATACTTATACTTATCTTATCTTCTTTCTTTGGCTTGGCTTCGCGGACGAGGATTTATGGAGGGGGTAAAAGTCCACGTCAGCTGCAGGCTCGTTTGTGGCTGACAAGTCCGATGCGGGACAGGCAGACACGGTTGCAGCGGCTGCAGGGGAAAATTGGTTGGTTGGGGTTGGGTGTTGGGTTTTTCCTCCTTTGCCTTTTGTCAGTGAGGTGGGCTCTGCGGTCTTCTTCAAAGGAGGTTGCTGCCCGCCAAACTGTGAGGCGCCAAGATGCACGGTTTGAGGCGATATCAGCCCACTGGCGGTGGTCAATGTGGCAGGCACCAAGAGATTTCTTTAGGCAGTCCTTGTACCTTTTCTTTGGTGCACCTCTGTCACGGTGGCCAGTGGAGAGCTCGCCATATAACACGATCTTGGGAAGGCGATGGTCCTCCATTCTGGAGACGTGACCCACCCAGCGCAGCTGGATCTTCAGCAGCGTGGACTCGATGCTGTCGACCTCTGCCATCTCGAGTACTTCGACGTTAGGGATGAAAGCACTCCAATGGATGTTGAGGATGGAGCGGAGACAACGCTGGTGGAAGCGTTCTAGGAGCCGTAGGTGATGCCGGTAGAGGAGCCATGATTCGGAGCCGAACAGGAGTGTGGGTATGACAACGGCTCTGTATACGCTTATCTTTGTGAGGTTTTTCAGTTGGTTGTTTTTCCAGACTCTTTTGTGTAGTCTTCCAAAGGCGCTATTTGCCTTGGCGAGTCTGTTGTCTATCTCATTGTCGATCCTTGCATCTGATGAAATGGTGCAGCCGAGATAGGTAAACTGGTTGACCGTTTTGAGTTTTGTGTGCCCGATGGAGATGTGGGGGGGCTGGTAGTCATGGTGGGGAGCTGGCTGATGGAGGACCTCAGTTTTCTTCAGGCTGACTTCCAGCCCAAACATTTTGGCCTGGAATATATGATTGTACTAAAGCCCGTACCTCTCCATCCCTTTCCAAATCAAGTATTGTATCTGTCCAAACATCTTTTTGAACATTGTATTTTGACCTGCCTCCATCACTTCCCCTAAAAGCTCGTACCCAGTCATTTATGAATCTCTGCGCCACTCAAATATCCTTTCAAGTTGTTCCCTCTCATTTTTAACCTGTTCCTTATAGTTTGAAAACATCAGGTTTTCAGATTCACTTTTCACCCAACCCCAACCAACCAATTTTCCCTTACAACCGTTGCAACCGTGTCTGGCTGTCCCTCATCGGACTTGTCAGCCTCAAACGAGCCTGCAGCTGACGTGGACTTTACCACTCCATAAATCTTCATCTGCGAAGCCAAGTCAAAGAAGAAGAAAAAGAACATTTTTTTTTAAAATATTTAGATATACAGCATGGTAACAGGCCACTTCAGCCCACGAGCCCATGCCACTCTTTACTCCCAAATGACCTACAACCCCTGGCACCTTTTGAATGGTGGGAGAAAACCCAAGCAGTCACAGGGAAAATGTACGGACCTTACAGGCAGCACGGGATTCAATCCCAGCCCCAATCGCTGGTGCTGTAACCATGCCACCCCAAGGTTTCTAGTATTGCAGCGGATACTAGGAAAGAGAAAGATAGTTTGGAAGAAAAATTGCTGATAGAAGCAAAGAGCTCAGATCTGGACAGACAACTAAAATACACACAAAGGTGAACATAGAATTTGTTATATCCCCTGTCACATTTCACTCTTCCACAGACTACACTCATTCGACACAATGACTACTTAGAAGGACAATCCATTTAACCCAGGTTTCAATTTAATGAACCCTTTTGCACCCTCTCTTTGTTCCTTAGCTAACTCAATGAAAACAATATAGAATATTTTGTGCAAGATCTAAACAAAATTCTATAAAAACATAGAAAAATTAATTGAAGGGCATGGATAAAGGAGAACCCATGTATATTCTACAGGTGCTACAAGGATTACAACATAAAAATCAATGTTTGTGGCATTGGAGGTACCAGATTAGCTCAAATGGAAACTGTCAAATAAAAAATTGCAGACACTATGATTGGAGCCATAACACAGAAATTCTGGAGAAACTCAACAGGTGCATAGGAGTTAAAGATATGTATTCAAAGTTTCGGTCCTGAAACTTAAGATGTGAGCAAAAAGCAGGCAAGAGGTCTACATTAAAAAGCTGGTGACCAGGGAAGAATGGGAGAAGGAGCTCAAATCATCAGACAAAAGGGAAGAATGGGAGAAGGAGCTCAAATCAGACAAAAGATATTAAATGGACAGGAAAGAGAGGAGAGGTGAGAATTGATGGGGAAGAGGGGTAGTTTTTGGCCCTGTGAAAGTAGACGGAGGGAGAAGGGGTGGGGTGCGGGTGATAAAGGGGACAGAGGGAAAGATGGGGGGGGGAGAAGCAACTGAAACCAGAGAAGTCGATATTCGTGCCAGTTGGAGTGTGTTCAGGCAGAGGATGAGGTGTTGTTCCTCCAATTTCCAAATGACCTCCGTCTGGCAGTGTATGAACCATGGACAGACATGTCAGCAAAGGAATAGAGCGGGGAACTGAAATGAGTTGCCACTGAGAGATCCACAGTATTGCACGGACAGAGGAGGGGTGCCCAACGAAATGATCTTCCAGTCTGTAAACTCAACGAAGCGATCTCCTGGGTACCTACCCCTGTGACAGCAGGAGGTGCTCCATTTGCGCCCACACCTCCATTCAGAGCCCCAGGCAGTCCTTCTAAGTGAAGCAACATTTCACTTGTGAACCTGCAGGGACATCTATTGTATCCAGTGATACCCCTGAGGTCTCCTCTAGATTGGAGACACTTGACGTAGTCTAGATCGCTTCATTGAGCACCTTGGCTCTGTCCATTGAGTGGATTATTCAGTGGCAACTCATTTCAATTACCCATCCCATTCACATACCAACATGCACTGCCACACTGAGACCACCCGCAAACTGAAATCTCCTCATATTTCATCTGGGCACTCACCAACAGTTTGGTATAAATATAAAATTCTATTTTTCTTTAGCACTCCCCCCTCCCACCCCTATCTTTCCCTACATCTCCTTTTCTCTAGCTCAGTCCCTCTCTCTCTCACCAGTAGATTGGCTGCTCAGTGAACTGGTTAAGGAAGCCATTTCTGCCTTTCACACTGGACCACTGTTAATCGATTCTGTGTGTCTTTTCACACTTATTACAGGGCATCCCTGAGGATAGAGGATTCTATCCTCCATCAGTGATGTCATGACGCATCGAGTGATGGTGGACATGCCCCAAATCTGATCAATGTACTATCATCTTGTATTTAAAAATTAATCATGCCTAATTATAACATAATTAGGCATTGCATACTGCACAGTATGAGGCCTTTAGTCCCTCTTGTTGTGCCAACCTATATAAAGCTTTATAAATGTATGAAGGACTGTGGGAAAGTATAGCTGCACAATTTATAAACACAGTGAGAAAGTCCTAGTGGCGATAGCGCACAATTTATAAAGTCAGTGGGAAAGAGCGATGGCAGACCTGCCCTTCCGGAATACCATGCGGCAGGGAAGGGCTGTATGCATGGAGCACTCATGGAGGAGTTTCTCTGCTGCATGGAATTCTGGGAGGGCAGATCCGCCATCACACTCTTTCTCCCACTGCAACTTTCCCAAGGTCCTTTAGAAATTTATAAAGGTTTATATAGGTCGGTAAAGTTTATACCTTTTTTTTTCCCTTCACCTTTCTGCACTCAAACATCATCAACATGTCACTACTTTGTCCCTGGTTAGTCCATGTCCCTTTCACACTGGGCTAATTGGCCAAAAGGGACATCAGTTGATGTCGGGGGTGATGCAACTAACCTAGTTTGTATAATCCCTGGCGTAATATGACACCTGCATGCCAATTAAGGAGCTTTCGCTTTGGACCCTCAACTGATAGATTGGCTGTCTAGGACAAGGTCCCACTGTGAAAGGGGCTCAAAACAACCCCCCTCCCCCCATTAATTTCACCTTTCCACTCATCATATCCAATTAAGACCTTTTGATGTTTGTCTGTACTCCTCCTCCTCCTCCCCCTCCCATTCTTCCCTTTTCATCAGCTTTTTAATATAGGCACCATGCCTGCTTTTTGGTTACACCTTGAAGAAGGGCAAAGGGCCGAAACATTGGCTATATCCTTACCTCATATGTATTCTGCAAGACCGCCAGCATTTGTGTTTTTGAATGAAAAACTATTTGGCTAACAGGAAACAGAAAGTCAACTTTTTTTTAAACTGCTTATTGAATACATTAGTGTGCCATGGGAATTGATATCTAGACTTTCACCTCTTCTTATGCAGCCCAAAGATTGAGAATGATCTGCTTCATTGTGTATTTGTGGATTCTGATGAGACCAATGTAGGAATCACAGACTGTTCCACAAATGGTGGCTGGGAGGATGAGCAAATGTCCAGGTGGTATCCTTCTGTGCATTCACAATACATGGACTTAATCCCAAATACTTTACACAATTTTGGGCAAGAAATTTCCAGTATGAGGATGATGCAATTATTATTAAGTTTTGAATGACTAATTTTTTTCTGTCTGGCTCGTATTCATTTCCTGTAACATCACATGAAGTAATACATCTGTTTAGTAATGAAGTCCTCAAGGCGGGGATGCTAGACTGGGAGAAATTACTGATGTTAGTTCACTTATCCTGCTCGTGGACTTGGAGAATTACTAGAAGTGGTGTTAGTTGTTTCTTTCTAGTGCTTTGAATCGCTGTGGTTGGCAGTTCAGATTTCAAAAACGCAGTGGAAGTCCACTGCTGCACGGTAAACAAAATTTTGTTCGTGGTCTGAAGTTCTACGTGGTCATATAACATTATCCGTAAATGCTGTGAACACAATCATGAATTCCTTCATTCAGCTCTGCTTTCAACGGCAAGGTCAACTGGATCCCTGACTTCCTCATTGGAAGACTACAGTCAAGTATAAATTGGAAAAAATTTCTCCTCCTCACTGACTATCAACACTTGCGCACTTCAAGGATGTGTGCTTAGCTCATTGCTTTAATCAATATACACCCATGACTATGTGGCCAGGCACAATTCCAATGCTATCTACAAATTTGCTGATGACACCACAGTTGATGGCAGAATCACAAACGGCAATGAGGAGTGAGATAGATCAACCATTGAGTGGTGTCACACAAACAACTTTACAGTCAACGTTACCAAAACCAAGGAGATGATTGTGAACTTCAGGAGAAAGTCAGAACACAAATCAGTCCTAATCAAGGGTTCAGTAGTGGCGAGGCTCAAGAACTTCAAATTCCTTGGTGTCAACATCTCCAAGGATTTGCCCTGGAGTCTCCATGTCGATGCAATCACAAAGAAGGTTTGCCAGCGGCTATACTTTGTGAGGTGTTTGAGGAGATTTGTATGTCATTGAACATTGAAGACTCTCAAAAACTTCGAATGGTGTAGTGTGGAGAGCATTCTGGCTGGTTGCATCACTGTCTGGTATGGAGGTGCCAACACAGAGGACAAGAAAACTCGGCCTACGACATGACAAGTACCAATCTTCACTCCATTGAGGACATCTACAAGAGGCAGAGTCTTAAGCAAGCAGCCTCTATCTTCATGCCCTCTTCACTCTGCTACCATCAGGGAAAAGGTACAGGAACCCAAAGACAAGCACTCAGCTGCTCAAGGACAGCTTCACCCCCACTGCCATCAGATTACTGAATCATTAATGAACCAGAGACACTGCCTCACTGATATTTTGTGCACTACTTTTATTTATTGTTGTAAGGTGGTTTTTATAAATGTTTGCACCATGAATCTGACTTGTTCATGACAATAAATTTTGATTCTGAAGTGTGCAGTCATTAGATGCACACTGAAGTTCAACTGGTGAGGCTGGAGTAACCTTAATCAAAGGTTTACTAGTTTTCTACAAGCTTTGAAGATGAGCTTCACTCTTGAAAGAATTGTTTTTGGAAGCAAGGTGCAATATTACACAAGACTGAAAAATATCAAGGCACTGTTAGAGAATAGCTTCCTCGGTGGGGATCCTCTACAGATTTGACTTTGATCTTCTTAAAATAACATTTCTGTTGATGCTGATCTTTTGAGGCCAGTTGGAGATAATCAAATGAAGTAGGCTGTGATCAGTCAAGCAGTCATCAGTACCCCTCAAAGCACTAATGAAGTAGACAGATGGTGATAAAATACATCACCCAAAGTCAACAAGAACTTAAGAACTATGAGCAGGAGGGAGGAGAGCATCTGGCACTCCTCCACCATTTAATAAAATCATGCTTGATCCTGCCATAGATTTAGCTCCCATTCTCCATCATGCTTAATTCCCCTACTATGCAAAAATTCAATGAGGCAGCCTCCACTGCTTCCTAGGGCAAAGTTCTACAGGTTCCCTACTCTCTGGTAAAAGCATTTCCTCCTGATCTGTCTTCCATCCACTACCCCAAATCTTGAGTTTTCTAATTCTAGCCTCACAAGCCAGTGGAAACAACTGCTCCACTTCAATCTTATCAAATTCAAGTTTATTATCATCTGAATGCATATATATATATATATATATATATATATGTAAACAAACCAACAGAACTGCGTTTCTCCAGACCATGGTGCACATACTGACACAATACACAGTACATAACAATCACATACATACATAAAGATACAATTGAAAATAAATGCATATAAATATTTTGGAATGACTCACTCGACTCGAGGATGGATAGTGTTTATCACAACCTGTGGGAAGAAGCCATTTCCCTGCTTGATGGTAGTGGGTCAAAGATACTGTATGCTGGATGGAAAGAACCTTCTCTAATTCTTTGAGTCCTAAAGCAATGGCCCCGTAAATAATGTCAATAGAGGAAAGGAAGACTGCTTTTGGCCCTTTTTATAATCATCTGTTTTGAGTTCCGGTCTGTTATTTTCCAGCTACTGTCCCACACAACAATGCAATCAGGCAGGACACTCTCGTTTGTGCTCCTGTAAGAAGTTGTCAAGATGGGGGCAGACACCCCTGCCCTCCTCAGTGTAGGCACTGCTGTGTCTTTCTGGCTAATGAGGTGATGTAAGACATCCTTTACATGCACACCAAGGAACTTCATGCTCTCCACTCTCTCAGTGAAGAATGGTTGACCTTCACCCTCCTGAAGTCTTGCCCATGTTGAGACACAGGTGGTTTTCTCACATTATTTTATGAGCCTTCCAACCTCCTCTCTGTAAACCAGCTCATAGTTGTTGCCGATGAGGCCAACTTCTGTTGTATCACCCACATATGTGATTGTTAGAAATGAATCTGGCAATGCAGCTGTGAGTTAGCATTATGAACTGAGCCAATGCTCGCTTTTATAATTTTGTATGTCTCCTTAAGATCCCCCTTGTCCATCTAAACTCCAATAAGTATACACCCATACTACTCAATCTCTCCTCACAAGGCAAGCCCTTCACTTCCGGAATCAACGTAAAAATTTCCATTGAATACTGTATATGCCATATATGGGATGATCCTTAAATCTTAAAAATTTCACCTTAAAAATCAGGGTCATCCCGATTATACCATAGAACTGGTATAAAATTCTTACCTTGAAATGAAGTTGCTGCCACCTTCCTGCCTGTTCCGATGCAATTTGGCACATGCCCTGTTAGTTTTCATTTAATTTAGACATACAGCACAGGAACAGGTCATTTTGGCCCACAAGTCCATGCCTCCCAATTTATACCTAAATAACCTATGAGCGTACGTTTTGAACAGTGGGAGGAAACTGGAGCCCCCAGGGAAAACAGGGAGAACCTAAAAACAGTGTAGGATTCCAATATCTAATCCCATCGCTGGCGCTGTAAAGGCATTGCGCTAACTGCTACGCCAACTGTGTCACCCAGAAGTTATTTGAAAAGTCTCAGCACTCCTCTGCGGGTCCATCGCCTGGTCTGACTGCTGTCAGCTCTACACAGGCTTTAAACAGCCTGTTACAGGAGCCGAATGGTTTATTTTAAAATATGCAAATAAAATTAAAACCTTTGAATTATAATTTGCTATTAAAATACTGTGATTTGCTTTTAACAGCATTCACTGGTCAGCGTTAAGTGCCAGATTTCACGGGTGAGTTGTCTTATACAAAGGGTATCTATCGCTCAAAACCAACATTTTAGGTGGAAATTCTGAGGGTCTCCTACATGAGTCCTTCTATAAGATGGTACCTGTATATACGGTAAATATGTTGCACTATACATAGAGTCTGTATCCTTCTTTCTTTTTCTTTGGCTTGGTTTCGCGGACGAAGATTTATGGAGGGGGTAAAAAAGTCCACGTCAGCTGCAGGCTCGTTTGTGGCTGACAAGTCCGATGCGGGACAGGCAGACACGGTTGCAGCGGCTGCAGGGGAAAATTGGTGGGTTGGGGTTGGGTGTTGGGTTTTTCGTCCTTTGCCTTTTGTCAGTGAGGTGGGCTCTGCAGTCTTCTTCAAAGGAGGTTGCTGCCCGCCGAACTGTGAGGCGCCAAGATGCACGGTTTGAGGCGAGATCAGCCTCAAATATACATAGAGTCTGTATCCAACAAGCAAATAAAACCATCACAACAAAAAAAACTTGTGTAAGGCAAATCTAACCTTTTCCCTTTTGAAAACTTTATTCTAATTTGTCCAGCGCTCCTCACGGAAATGAGGCCCCGGAGAGGAACAAATTTGAGACCCCTGGTTTACAAGACCAGTGCTCTAAACACTGAGCTACCATATATGAAATAGATGGGACTGATAAATCAATGGAATTAAAACAAATGATGCATTTCAGGTCAGGGAAGGCATCTTCAAATGTGCTAATCCACCAAAAATCGCAAATTACTCATGAGATGCAATTTTAACAAAAGTTAGAACAGTCAAAAAGAAGAAAGATTAATCGCAATGAACCCAAAACAGGCAGCAGTGGGAGGGGAGAATGTCACCATACAGATGGGGAATGCCACAGAAAGAAACAGTGAGCCTCACACAGAGAGAGAGAGAGAAAGAAATACCACACACAAAAGTAGAAAGAGCGTTAGAGAGAGGTAGATTCTCATGGACACAGCAATGATGGTTCTAATGCAGAGGAGATTACTCTCACAGACAGCAGGAGAGAGTTGCGTGGGGGACGAGGGGGGAGGAGAGCCTCCAGCGCTGGGGACGAGGGGGTCTCCAAACTACAGAGCAGGTGTGCTGTACATTGCTCATTCTCTAACTTCCATTTGAACTCTCATATGTTAGCCCAGTAAATTGACCAGCAGAAAATGCCAAAGGGCAACAAAATGACACTGTTAATCATGAAATATAATCCATTCAATATATGTTATCCATTAATTTAAATCTGATAGATGAAGATATGGTGATTACATTGTCAGCAGGCAAGATCAGGCTTTCTTAGCGCTTGGGCTCCATCGGAAACACTGCATTTCCATCTCATACTGTTATCCTCCCTGTCTAATTATTAAAGTTGTATTCTATGGCTGAGTTGGCAGCTCTCTCCCAGTTAAAGATTAGTAGAATTTATGCCCACCTAACCCACTTCAAAATTCAAGCTTTTTAATTAAAAAAATAAAAATGTATGCCAAGTGGCAATGCATGCAAAGGTCAAAGCTCTACCTCATCCCTTCAACACTATACCCAGGGTTATATTGAAATGAAGTGAGAGTATACTAAAGAGGGAAGTCTCAATGCTTTGGATGAGACTTCTTTTTAAGCCTTGACTATTTGGAGAACTATTCAATGGTTCATATGACTTATAATATTCCAAAAGTAAAACAAATTGTCAATTCAAACAATTTTAGAGAGGACACAGAACAGTAGAGCGCAAGAACAGGCCGTCCAGCCCAAGTGTCCAAATCAAACTAAAACTCTGCTGCTGGCACTACACAGATATCCCTCCATCCCCTTCATATTCTATCAAGAAGCCTCTTAATAATTTCCTACTGTACCTGCTTCCACCAATATTCCTGGCACCCACCACATATCACACATCTCAGTTAAACTTGCTACCCTTCACTGTAAGCATATCCTCTAGTCTGTGGAAAAAAAAATCTACCCCTCTTGTTGCCTCTCGTTATTTAATGGAAGGACTGACCATCATGGAAGATCTGAGAGATCTTGAGGTCCATGTTCCAAAGCCTCTGTACAGGTTGATTGTTTGCTAAGAAGGTGAATGGAATCAAATTCAAAAGCCATAAGGTAATGTTGCAGCTATACAAGACCAAGGTTAGACCCCACTTGGAATATTGTATTCAGTTCTGGTCACCTCACTATAGGAAGGAGGCGGAGGCTACAGAGAGACTGCAGATGATATTTACAAGGACATTGCCTGGATGGCAGTGTGTGCCTTGTGAGGATAGGTTGAGTGAACTTGCTCTTTTCTCTTTGGAGCAACAGAGGATGAGCCGTGACCTAATAGATGATTAGAGTGGATGGCCAGAGGCTTTTCACCCAAGGCTAACACAAGGGGCATAGTTTTAAGATGCTTGGGAGTAAATAACGGAGGGTACAAGAGGTGTGTTTCTCTACACAGAATGGTGGGTACAATAGAATATTTTAAGACACTATTAGGTATTTGGAACTGAGAAACATGGTGGATTATCCAGTAGGGAAATTCTTGGCAATAATTCAAATTGATTATTAGGTTGGCACAAGAAGGGCTGAAGGGCCTGTACTGTGCTGTACATGTTCTATCATTTTACAAACTTCTCTCAGCTCGCATCTTCCCCAAGCAAACCAGATAAACAATTGGTCATTTTATCTCAATACATTTTTTGACAAATATTATCTGGTTTCTCATTCACAAAGTCAAGTGTGCAGGTTATTGATTGTATAAGAAGTACTTCATTGAGCTTGAGAAAATAATTGAATTCTTTAAATCATGTTCTAAATTCATCAGGTTACAACCTTCGTCACCACACAAGTAGCTGGCAGAATTTCACTGGAGAATTCCATCTCCTTCCTGCATGCACAAAGCTATTCCAAAAACCTACGTTACCAGCTCTTCTGCTTGATGATGTGACTACAGGAAACATAGTTCGGCAAATCCATTGCTCTGTCTTTTATTAAATCCTATCTTGGTGCACATCAAGGAAAAAATAGTCCGACACTTACACCGAGTAGATGTTAGTCAGTGATTTTTTTTTAATCCTTCAAAAAAATGTTCAAGGTTTGTAGACGAGTTGATGTATTAGTAATCTTGCTTCTACCATCTGGAAAAAGATACTGGTGCCACAATACTTGCACCACCAGGATTAGGAACAGCTGCTACCCCTCTACCACCAGACTCCTCAACAGCAAATTCAATCAGAGACTCATTTAAGGACTCTCACTTTTGAACTTTATTGATTTTTTCCCCTCGGTATGCACAATTTGTTTACATTTTTGTATTTGTTTACATGTGGACCAACCTGCTTGAGAACAGTTCTTCTGCACTACCAATCAGTAGTAATTCTGCTTCTCCACAGGAAAAAGAACCTCAGGGTTGTATGTGATGTCATGATGTACTCTGACAAGATATCTGAACTCTAGAATCAGAATTTTATTGTCAAGAACAAGTCATGAAATTCGGTGTTTTACGGCAACATCAACAGTGCAAATATTTACATTATAACCATCTTACAACATTACTATAAAAATAGTGAACAAAGAGTCAGGCAGTGTCTTTGGTTCATTGATTATTCAGGTATCTGATGGCAGCAGGTAAAAACCTTTTGCCCGAGGTGCTCCATGCCATCTGATCGCTGCTGTGCACTGCTACTAACACCACCCTGCATGAAAGCCTCTTTGCTGTCCCTAGGAGTCTTTAGACTCCTGTACCTTTCTCCCCCCGATCGTAGCAGATTGAAGAGGACTGGCCTGGGTGCTGAGGGTCTTTGAGGAGTTCCCACTCAATAAAACTCGGGCTCTTGAGGCGAAAGGGCCTGTTATTGTTTACACTGAAGACAAAAGCTCTAACGTTTTCCAGCCATGTGGTTCCAATATAGGTAAACCACTGGCATCCACCCAAAAGGTGGAAAATTGCCCAGGTGTGTCATCTTCCAACAGAAGATGACACATGCAATCAACTTAATTATTCCCTCATTATTTTACTTATAGTCACCACATGGAAGGTGTGTTTAGAAGGCACCTGCATAATGTTGCAAGGGAAAAGTTCATTCAGTTCACTTCTTTTCACATTCTTTGTCTAAACATAAACTCAGAAACTGAATGCCTGCGGTGAGCCGAAATTAACTGCCTTTAACAGCGATTGTCTAACCCAGAGTAATCTAATGCACCCTTGAAATAACCTTACTAAGACATTCAATGGTCTAACCACTGTGAGATTCTTAATGATAAACATTTTGGAAGTCACTATTGGCCAAAACTATAACAGGACAAGCATTACATAATCTGGCTGCAAGAACAGGAAAGAAGCTAAGCATTCTGTCCTGCGGATCACTGCCCCATACTCCCCCAAAGCCTTTCCACCAACTACAGAACAAAAGACTACTTTGGAATATGCATCATTGAGCTGGATGAGCAGCTCCAACAATATAATACCAAGCTGCTCAACATGCTCCAGGAAAAGTCGTGCATTACATTGGCTTGTTCCATTGACAAATGATGCCTACAGTGTACATGGTTTATAAAGGCACTTTCAGGTGGCTTGTAAAGCCGCATGTTTAAGCAATATGCGGCTGTTTTGAGGCCACCTGAAGGTGCAGGAGACACTCTTGAGGCGAGCCACGTAACCCTCCTCCGAGAGGTATAATCAGCTTAGCTCAGTGGCTCCCCCAGCCACCTGAATGCAGCTGGCTGAAAGCGGATGTTAAAGGGTCAGGCTACTGATCCCAGCTGACACTGGGCAGGTGCCGGAGTGGGCTCAGAGCCGCATCCTGTTGCGTTTAAACCGCTGGCCACCTGAAAGGCAATTTAAAGGGCTGCTTCTGCTTCTTCAGGTGCATTCTTACCGTAGAATGCACCTGAAAAAGCCTTAAGATGCATACAGTGCAACAAGTGACCAAGAATGTACTCTGAGTCATGCCTTTGCCAAGGGCTGCTTGGTAGCCTTGAAGAAGGGTTCAGGCCCGAAATGGCGGCAAGATATCTTTGTCCCCTGTAGATGCTGAATAGACCAGTTGAGTCCCTCCATCATTTTGGTGTTTTTATTAGCATCACCATACTGAGCAGAGGCTAAATCCTGAAGGATTTGGATGCCTGTTAATGAGTGAATCAACACAATGGATAAATGCATTCTCAAAGACCTGCAAGTGAGTAATACATCTCTGAAAGCACAACTGTACACAATAACCATACAGTACTAGTTGACATAAGAATCCGAGCACCAAGGACTCCTTCCACCCTTAGAGTTTAGACTCAAAATATCTAAAATTTAAAATTCCTCTCTCCTCTCACCAGCACAGATAGTGCATGACCTGCTGAGTTCCCCAGATTTCTTTTGGCCAATTATCACAGACCAAACCAGAAAGGTCACATTATTCATATATTTTACATTGTCCAAAATAAAAATTGGAACATACTCATGAGATATGGGTAGAAGCAAACTGTCATGTAAATATGGTTTTGTCATTCTTTTTAAAAAAAACAAAATTTGAATTGTAAATAATTTCAATAATTTGAAATAACCAGAAGATTTTAATGTATATAAATTATAGAAGATAAATAACGAATATATAAAAATGTTTATAGTACAGGATCCATTATTCAACTTTCATGTTATCTATTTTAAACAGACCTTGTGAAAAGAAGTGAAACATGAAAGTCTGCAGATTGTAATAAAAACAAATTGCTGAAGGAACTCGGCAGGTCCTGCAGTATCTGTAGGAAGTAAAGAGAGTGTGACAGAATATAGATATGTTTTTGGGAGATAAATTGGGGCAGGTTTTTTTTTTTAAAAAGGTCACATATAAACACTTTAAAGCAGATCTTATTTAAAATACTGGAGCTCTGCTAATGTTAGACATGTTGCAAGAGCTTTGGAGAGCGCCCAAGAGACTTCACTAATGGACTGTTGTTTACAAAAGGCAACAGATGAAAGAATTTGTCGGAGCTACAGAATGTCTGAAGTAGAACTTGCTGTTCTAGGAGGGTGATGTGGTTTTTCAAGCAGAGAGTCAAACAGGCTTTTTCAGAAGAGGATGCTGGGAGAAGCTCCAAACATACCTATAATCACGAGATGTCAGTCTTGAACTGCTGGACTGCAGCTTCACAAGCATACTAACCAACAATCAACATAGAACAAACACATCAAAGCCATGAATTCCCACTATATCTGACTGGTGAGTTTATGAGATAATAGTAGCTTGAAAAACACCCCAATCCCCAATAATACCCAGGGCACTGCTATGGCAAAATTATTTGCAACCATGTTCTGTAAAAAGTGCCAAATAAGTGATCTATTTGAGCTTCATTTGAGATTCCCATCCTCATCGAAGTCAGTCTCCAACAAGATTTTTCAAATGGCTGAGAACACTAGAAGCAAAGACTGCAGAATCAGACAACATCCCTCTGAAGGCTTGAACTCTGGAATCAGCTACACTTTTACCCAAGCTCCTTTGGTTTAATTACAACATTGGCATGGACAGTGCAGAAAATTGTCCACATAACGTCGTCCTGTTGGTAGAAATATAATCAGTGACAAAGTGAAGGAAGCTGTTGTTGACAGTGTTGTCACACACCATTTACTCATAGCTAATCTACTCGTCAATACAGAGTTGGGTTCAACAGGATCTCTCAAATCTCCACACTCATCATCCCAATAAGTACAAGGGAAGCATAGATGTACCAATCATTCGTTATTTATCTTCTATAATTTATATACATTAAAATCTTCTGGTTATTTCATCATCATTACTTCCAAATTCTGAAACTCCACAGAGACTGAGATGGTTTGTTCTCATTTCTGAGGAGAACCCTATCCAATGTGAACCCACACAAGGCAGTGGAACCAAACAATATGCCTGGTCGGGTACTGATAAACTGCCCAGAACATCTGACAGAGGTTCTAGTGGACATCTTCAAAATGTCAATTCAGCAATTCGTCATCCCCGCTGGTTTCAAGTCACTCATCATCTTCCCCAGATGCTGGTGGACAAGCTGTCCTCACAGGACTCAACAACTGGATTCTGGACTTCCTAATGGAAAGAGCTCAGTCTGTCCGGGTTGGCAACAGGACGTCGAGCATGCGTCGAGCACCATCATGCTGTGTACTGGAGCACCTCAGGGCTGTGTACTCAGCCCACTCCTGTTCACGCTACTGACCCACAACTGAAATGCTAGATCCAGCTCCAACAGTCATCAAGTTTGCAGATGACACAATGGTAGTCGGCCTCATCAGCAACAATGGTGAATCACACTACAGAGAAAAGGGGGAAAATCCCGTGATATGGTGTGAGAATAATAACCCAAGTCTCAACATGGGCAAGACAAAGGAGATGATCATGAACTTCAAGAGGACCAGAAACAATCACCCTCCACTACACATTAAGAATTTCAGGTGCTTCAGATTCTTCAATATTGCAAAACCATACAAAATTATCCTCTGTTAAAAAAATTGCCTTCCATAAAAATGAAAGCTGAAGATTTCCATCCACATTTCAAAATATTACAAGAATTAAAAAAAATAGATTACAATAAGTGCTTAGGTTCAAATACACGTACAGATACTCTGCTCTCCAGCTTGAAAGTATTTCAATCATTTCAGTAGTTATTAAAAAAGTGCCCAATTTCATTGTTGACACGAATTTCAGGAATTGCTGTTTTGGGTGTGTGAAAATTTTGCTGAATTCAATGGGCAAAAATATCCTGCAGATACTGTTACAAGTCCAGAGGACTCCAAAACCCAGCAACAATAGAAATTCACCAAGACAAATGGTTACTTAAACAAAAGTTGCTTTTAATTTTCTTTAAACATAAACACAGGATCAAACTTTAACTTATTACTACTAACAGCCCCCTTCTAATTCTAAGCACACATGTATGTAATGTGTGTATGTTCAGAAAAGTTATTTGCTTTAATAGTCCAGTTATTCGCATCTCACTTTTCCAAGTTCACCAGTATCAGGCATTTCTTAGACTGTGCACAGAATTTCACATTTATGAATCTTCACTAGGCTCTGGTGCTTAAAGGTAAATGGTTACCACTCAGGAAAGTTCTTGTTGGTTTCAGAGAGAGATTTCTTGCTCGTTGGACACACACACAAACTGATTTCATCCGATCAGCCACTTCAGTGTCTTGCTGTAGAAACTTGCCCCATCATGGGTTTTCCCAATGATAATCTCTTCTTCCAGGTCACCAGAGTTCCTCTTGTTTCCTTTATTTCGGGAGAAATACTCTAGCCAGCCATTTCCTCTTGTAAGGACTACAAGGGGTTTGAACAGGCTGAACTCAGAATTCACAACCCATCTTCAAAATGGGGTTTTCAACATGCCTGCCAGCTTGCCATGTTGCAGCCTTCCAATAGTTACTGCAGAACTGTAGTACTGAGTTCTCTCCCTCTCTCCAAAGACCCCTCTTAGAACACATGACCCCTCTTAGAACAGCAAACTGCAATCAGACAGATTGCTGGCAGCAGAATCAGTTTCCTGAGCCTGGCCATCGATCCATTTGCACCTGCTTCTAAAGTTCCTTCCAAAGTAGTTTCATTGTCTTTGCAAAGGCACTGGTGCCTCAATGTCTCACTTTCAGCAAAGCTCTTGCATTTTAAATGAGATGTCTTTTGTGAAGTGTTACTCTGTTTATGAAGTGACCTACACACTAAAAGAGATAGATTGTGGGGTTTAAAGACATATAATATACCCCATAACAATACATTTTGGTAGATTTTAGCCAGCTGAGCAGAATTTGCAATGAAAAATTAAATTTGCATCCAAACACCTTCTCAGTAATTAAATTGTTGCAGGGTGCTCCACAGAGCAGCACTAGTTTTCCCTCACCTCCCTTCATTTATACATTTATGGCTGAGGGTCATTGCTGTGAGATAGCTTGCTCAGTATGCCTAAGTAACAATGGCCACACTTCAAAAATAAATCATGAGATTGTAAATTGTTTTGGGACATTGAGAATTTATGTACAAACTGAACATATGGTTAAAAAGATAAGCTGCACAGAGGCCTTCAAAGGTTGTGGAAAAAGGTCACAAAACTAGGAATTTGAGAGTTCCAGAAGGGTTATTCCTAGAGGCTACAAACATTAGGTCGAAGGGATCGGGAAGCAGGTTGTCACAACTAGTTATCACAAGGAACTAGCAGAAGTTACACCAGTTAAGGACACAAGGGGACACAAGGACAAGATTTTTAAAGTGTTTTGAAGTGGAATCTAATAAGATTGGAGTAAAAATGAGTCTGCATGCTACAAATTTGTTTGAAGATGTTTGCCTGCTAAATTCATCTGTCCCCATCTTTGAAACATTCTCCAGTCACATTGAACACCACCATTCCACAGATTTGCTCCACCATCATGAAGCTGATCCTCAGCTAACTACAATGAGCAGCTAGAGATACTCAGTGGGTCAAGCAGCATCCAGGGGTAATAATGGTTACATGTTTTGGCTCAAGACCCTTTGTTGAGACTAAAGTAAAAAGGGGTAATATTTCTTATATGAAGGGGGAGAAGCTGGGGAGGGTCCAAAAAGTGAATGGGTTATTGGACAGATGGTGGGAGAGGTGGAGAGACAGGTAAAGGGAGAGGCCACTGTCAGTGTGGGGAGGGGGGGGGGGGGTGGGAGAGAAAGAATGTAGAGTACTGGAGACAAAAAACAGGAACAGGTAGAGAAGAAATGACATCACCCCACATAGATGCATTCAACAGATGGGAGGTCAGAGCCTGTGATGGACCAGCTGTCAGCACATTTTCCATGTGCATCTTCAGAAGCTTGATGGAGTATTCAATGACATCCTCAGAATTTGGTATGATGTTTGGTGCAGACATTTTTGATCAAAGGGTCGGTTTTTCTGCTGCATCAAATCAACCAGCCTGCTAAATACTACTAGAATTTGTATTTATTTCCAGAAATTCAGCTGCTTGTCGTTGTTTAGAAGCAAAAAAAAAGGATGGATTCCACAGCCAAAATGTACATCAACCAGATCATCCAGTGGGATGCAATGACTGATGTTCCTGACTAGTTGCTCAACTCCTGAGTTCTGAAGGATGGGCCTCTTCACTTCAATCCTTGGCATGAGATGTAGGGCGTTGATAATTTTCACTGCTTGGTCCTTTCAAGAATAAAAGGTGATGCCTTGTACTTTTTATTTAACACTATTCCTTGCACATGTTCTTTTTAATTTTTGTACCACCTGCTGTACTATGCCTGGAAAGCATACAAAAGACTTTCACTGAATGATACATGTGACAATCAATAAATCAACTTAATTTTAAAAAACTTTGGAGACCTTTCTTTGTTTTTCATTTCCAGGATAGGGAGGATCTCATTTCTATTCCCATCCTAAGAAATGATTCAGATGAGAAGAGTAACTATGAACATCCATGTCAATCCTCTGAAAGGAAGGACAAAATTAATCATAATATTTTAAAAATCTTGCAGCTAGCTTTCTATTCTCAAAATTGCCCAAATATCTTTTCTTCCCCAAGACCACCACCTCCTATATTGCCCTCTCAAACACCTCCCCCTTATCCCCAATACTCCCTGTCCCAGATTTCCTCTTGCAAAGCAATGGCTCAGCATTCCAGATGTACCAAAAAAATCCCAGCGCATTCTAGAATGTTTAAAGTGAAGACTGCCAATTAATGTAATTAGTTGAGTAAGTTCTTTAGCCAGAGAGTGGTAAACCTCTGGAATTTCCTGCCATGGGCAGCTGAGGCGGCCAGACCCTTGGGTGTATTTAAGGCAAAGATTGATTGGTACCTGAATAGTCAGGGTATCACATGTTATGGGGAGAAGGCAGAGGAGTGATACTGAGTGGGAGAATGGATCAGTTCCTGATGGAATGACGGAGCTGACTTGACAGACTGAATGGCCTACTTCTGCTCCTCTATCTTATGGTGAAAGTACAAGTAGTTGGGAGTTGGGAATGTGGTACCTCACCAAGACCGTCTACCTGCCATCTTCCCACCAGAAACAGAATTACCATTAGGTATTTCTAAAACTTCCTGCCGATGGGTCAAATTATCTGGCCCCGTGCGGTTTCTCAAAGCAATCTGGAAAATGCCTTGCTCAAAACATCTGCCATGTTGATTTTGTTCAATCAACTCTGCTGTTGAGTAACTAGCCATTATTCAATGAGTGCAACCGGATGCAAAGACAAAAGAGGAAAATTATGTACCACAGAAAGAAACGATTGCTGTTTTAAGAAACCACATCTGTTTTATTAGATTGCCCCACTCAAGATTTGATGTGGCAATAACAAGCCATAACGGCCATTGAAAACAAGAGATTCCATCAGAAAACAGTAGCTGGGTTTTACCGAGCTCATAACAAGGAACCTAACAGTGTAGTTAAACCACCACCAATGATATTACATAAGGAAACCCTAACGGGCAATACTTATCACAGAATTAATCAATCACTTCCATCCTAATTCTCAGTGTCACTCATTGATATGGCCCTCTCACACCACCAACACAATTGCTCCATACCAACTGATCTCTCTCTATATACTATATAGTCTTACTTGTTGTAAAATGTACAACTCTAATAGTCTGCTCACAAAACGATCTCTACCATTGCATTTAGATACATGTGACAATAAACTTGAATGTCTCCCTGCCCCATAGTAGACAAGTACTGATTTATGCTACTGAGGCACAAGAGCAGACGGTGTAAACTGGTGCATAAAACAGCCTGGTTGTCTTCTCAAATTTCTCCAGCCTTTTTTTTAGCTCCTGATTTATACAATTTCTGCTGTTCCGGTGCTAGCAACAGTATGATCTACTTGGCTCTTCAATCAGCCAAATAGAATTATGGGCAGATTAGTGTAATCTTCACTTGAACTGTGGGAAAATTCTCACCATGCAAGTACAGTTGGATAATTATTTAGTTGAATTATTCTAGTTGCAGGTCTTTCACAGCAATCATTTGAAATACAATCAATATTTTGTTGCACTTAACAAACTGTGCTGCTATCAGAGGAGGTTGTGCCTTGAGGAATGAGGGCACTTGAAGGTGTATCATGGTGAATGTTGGGCAATAGTTAAAACAATATCAGAATATCAATTTCCTGGCCATTCCTGTACATTTTAATTCTTAATGATCATTGTTTCTCAATTCTGTACATGATATAGATCAAATTATAAACCATATGCACATGTTGTGTTTGGAAGAATATCAGGTTCAGTGGGTTCAGAGACACGAGTCTGGACACAAGTACAACAATCACAGGTAACTTTGATGAACACACAGGAGACAAACAGAAGAACATCAAACGATGCTCAATTACTATATTCTTTTTTTTTCTTCTTTGGCTTGGCTTCGCGGACGAAGATTTATGGAGGGGGGTAAATGTCCACGTCAGCTGCAGGCTCGTTTGTGGCTGACAAGTCCGATGCGGGACAGGCAGACACGGTTGCAGCGGTTGCAGGGGAAAATTGGTGGGTTGGGGTTGGGTTTTACCTCCTTTGCCTTTTGTCAGTGAGGTGGGCTCTGCGGTCTTCTTCAAAGGAGGTTGCTGCCCGCCAAACTGTGAGGCGCCAAGATGCACGGTTTGAGGCGATATCAGCCCACTGGCAGTGGTCAATGTGGCAGGCACCAAGAGATTTCTTTAGGCAGTCCTTGTACCTTTTCTTTGGTGCACCTCTGTCACGGTGGCCAGTGGAGAGCTCGCCATATAACACAATCTTGGGAAGGCGATGGTCCTCCATTCTGGAGACGTGACCCACCCAGCGCAGCTGGATCTTCAGCAGCGTGGACTCGATGCTGTCGACCTCTGCCATCTCGAGTACTTCGACGTTAGGGATGAAAGCGCTCCAATGGATGTTGAGGATGGAGCGGAGACAACGCTGGTGGAAGCGTTCTAGGAGCCGTAGGTGGTGCCGGTAGAGGACCCATGATTCGGAGCCGAACAGGAGTGTGGGTATGACAACGGCTCTGTATACGCTTATCTTTGTGAGGTTTTTCAGTTGGTTGTTTTTCCAGACTCTTTTGTGTAGTCTTCCAAAGGCGCTATTTGCCTTGGCGAGTCTGTTGTCTATCTCATTGTCGATCCTTGCATCTGATGAAATGGTGCAGCCGAGATAGGTAAACTGGTTGACCGTTTTGAGTTTTGTGTGCCCGATGGAGATGTGGGGGGGCTGGTAGTCATGGTGGGGAGCTGGCTGATGGAGGACCTCAGTTTTCTTCAGGCTGACTTCCAGGCCAAACATTTTGGCAGTTTCCGCAAAACAGGACGTCAAGCGCTGAAGAGCTAAACAACTATATAGATATTCACAATGGACCCAGGTTGGATTCCAAAACCGATGGCTGCCTATACACTACACACTCACACAAGTGTGCACACTCTACAGAAAGGGACTTCACACACACTCCCGATTCCCTGTACCAACGGGGATGCGACTTTCTGCAAGCACTGATCTATGGCAGTACTTAACGTCAACTTAAGTGTGGCACACACCGTCCCTGCGACACTCCCAGCGAGGTCCACAGTGGCGACCTGGCATGGAGTGATGTCCAGGGCTTGGACCACGAGGCAGAGAGAAAGAATGTGCTCTGCGTTGATGTTAAAAACAGTTCTGATCTGGGTGCCCAGCCTAGGTAATTTAAACAAGCCATCAGTGAGGGGGTGGCCAGAATCCAACCTTGATTGACAGGTGATTTTCAGACTGGGAGGACACGTGACCACCTGCAATCCACAACATTCCAGGCAGGCAGGGAGGCCATGTGTTTCTCCACAATCCACATCTAAGAGGAGAGCAGCAACCAGTATCAAAACTGTGAAACAGCCAGACTGACAAGTTTATTATTACCTGACTCTACATATACAATCAGACAAAACAGCATTTCTCCAGACCATAAGTGCACACACACACACACACACACACACACACATGCACACCACCCACCATAAATAATCAAATATACAAGTCATGGACATGGATGCAAGGTAAAAAAAAGACCAATGCAAGATATGGAGGAGAAACAGACTCCTAAACAACTGAAGCCTCAAAAAGAAAACAATAATGAACCGCAAGAACCCAAAGATTAAGGCTTGTTGGGCTAGAGGAGCATAGAAAAAGTTAACAGAAGCAGGGAGCATGGTGTGGATGAAAAAAATGTAACAGAAGGATTATCATTTCAAATGCAGAGGTCTACTAGATTGAAGATTAATGTACACAGACATGTACAGGAAGACCTGTGGAAAAATCTCTGAAGCAAAGTGGCAATTCTGGAGGAAGCTAGAGACAGAGACACACCAGCTGTGGCAGGGAGTGCAGCCCACTACAGCCTACAAAGCAAGGACGAACACCACAGATGGTTGTGATGCTTCATTACCCAATGAGCTAAACACCTCTGCCCACTTTGAGAAGAACCATAGAGAGCCTTCTAGAATTCCTGCAAAGGCTGAGGACCCTGTGATATCAGTTCCTGAGGCGATGTCAGAATTTCATTCACAAGGCATCAGGGTACTGAAAATCTGTGCCAACCAACTAGCTGGAGTGCTCACGGACTTTTCAGCCTCTCATTGCTGCAGTCAGAGGTTCTCACCTGCTTCAACAGGGCTTCAATCATCCTGGTGCCCAAGAAGAGCCGGGTGAGTTGCTTCAACGACTGTTACCCAGTTGCGCTAACATCTGCTGATAAAATGCTTTGAATGAACACGTGCCTATTGGACCCACTGCAATTTGCCTATTGTCACAATCGCTTCACAGCAGACACAATATCGCTGGCTCTCCGCTCAGCCCTGGATCATCTTGAAAACAGCAGGTCATACAGTCAGATGTTCTTCATAGACTACAGCTCAGCCTTCAATACCATTATTCACTCAGTGCTGGTCAAGAAGCTCCAAACCATGGGCCTTTGCAACTGGATCCTTGACTTCCTCATCAGACAACCACAATCAGTACAAATTGGAAACAACGTCTCCTCCTCACTGACAATCAACACAGGTGCACCTCAAGGATATGGGCTTAGCCCACTGCTCTACTCACTATACACCCATGACGGTGTGGCCAGGCACAATTCCAATGCTGTCTACAAGTTTGCCAATCACATCACAGTTGTCGGCAGAATCATAATAGTAATGAGGAAGCATAAAGGAGGGTAGTAGATCAGCTCATGGAATGGTCTCACGCCAACAACCTTGCGCCCAATAATAGAAAAACTAAGCAGATGATTGTGGACTTCAGGAGAAAGTCAGGGGAACACGATCTCGTCCCCATTGAAGGTTCAGTAGTGGAGAGGGTCAAGAACTTCAAAAATTCCTGGGTGTCAACATCTCCAAGGATCTGCCCTGGAGCCTCCATGCTAATGTAATCCCAAAGAAGCCTTGCCAGCAGCGAGGTGTTTGAGAAGATTCAGTATGGCACCGAAGACTCTCGAAAATTTATACAGGTGTACTGTGGAGAGCATTCTGGCTGGATGCATCGCTGGTTCGCATGGAGGTGACAATGTCAGAACCAGAGAGGGTTTTTAAATGGTCTGCAACATCACAGGCACAAGATTACACTCCACTAAGGACTCCTACAAGAGGCAGCATCTTAAGAAAGTAGCCTTTATCCTCAAGGACCCCCCACCGCCCAGGCCATGCCTCTTTCACTCCAGTACCTTCGAGAAAAAGGTACAGGAGCCTAAAGCGAGCACTCAGCAACACAAGGACAGCTTTCCCCCCCCCCCCCCCCCCGCTGCCATCAGATTCCTGAATGAACCAAAGACACTGCCTTGCTTTGATTTTTCATGCACTATTTTGATTTATTGTTGTCAAGTCGTTTAGATGAATGTTTGCACAGTGACCCTGCTGCAAAACAACGAATTTTGTGACTTGTTCATGACAATAAATTCTGATTCTGAACTAAGAAATAAACAACAAGTTCGGTACAAATACAAGGTTTTCAAAAGGCAAGAAGAGGGTTAGTTGTGAGACCATCAAAATAATGAGTACAGATGCAAGAGAAGCACAAAGGTCTCCCCCTGTGGATGTGCTCTGAATTATGAAGTTGGGTGGTGGGGGTGGGGGTGAAGAAGATTGGCCTGGAAGCTCAGTCCAGGATGTATTTAAAATTGGTCAGCTTAATCACCTTGGGCATCAACAATGGACTACACTTTCAAAATGCATATAACAGAGCAAACAATTGTCGTCCAGAGGCTGCTGGATTATGGTCTCCTTCTCAAAGGCAAACATGGATGGAAAATAAATCCTGTCCTTGTTGCTGATACACTCTTTCCTCATTATATATATTAAAAAATCAATAACATCAGCTTGCAGGATAATGTTGAAAACTGGCTGCTGCATTTTCTATTCAACATAAACATCTTCACTTAAGCACTAAATGTATCTCAAGTTTAAAGCAACCCAATGCAAAGAGAGGCCTACGTACTCTGTTCAACCATCCTACCAAATTACTATTCCATTTATCCACCTTTTCACATTCATTATCTTTTGTTTCTGTTGTGGTAAATGAAAACATTCTTTATAACCATATAACCACTTACAGCACAGAACAGGCCAGTTCGGCCCTACTAGTCCATGCCGTAGCAAATCCCCACCCTCCTAGTCCCACTGTCCAGCACCCGGTCCATACCCCTCCAGTCCTCTCCTATCCATGTAACGATCCAGTCTTTCCTTAAATGTAACCAATGATCCCGCCTCGACCACGTCTGCCGGAAGCTCATTCCACATCCCCACCACCCTCTGCGTCAAGAAATTTCCCCTCATGTTCCCCTTATAATTTTCCCCCTTCAATCTTAAACCATGTCCTCTAGTTTGAATCTCCCCCTTTCTTAATTGAAAAAGCCTATCCACATTGACTCTGTCTGTCCCTTTTAAAATCTTAAACACCTCGATCAAGTCCCCTCTCAATCTTCTACGCTCCAGAGAAAAAAGCCCCAGTCTGCACAACCTTTCCCTGTAACTCAGACCCTGAAATCCTGTCAACATTCTCGTGAACCTTCTCTGCACTCTCTCTATTTTGTTTATATCTTTCCTATAATTTGGTGACCAAAACTGTACACAGTACTCCAAATTTGGCCTCACCAATGCCTTGTACAATTTCATCATAACCTCCCTAATTCCCTTGGCCCATTTGGTAGTCTGTAATACATCCCTATTAGCACCCTCTTGCCTCCTCCACCCCTCAATTCCACCCAAGCAGCCTCACTGGTCGATCCCTCCATACCATCCTGCCACCTCACGGCAGTAATGTCCTCCCTAACAAGCAGAGCAACTCCTCCTCCTTTTTTACCCCCTGATCTATCACATCTAAAACAAATGTATCCCGGAACATTAAGTTGCCAGTCCTGCCCCTCCTGTAGCCAGGTCTCACTAATTGCCACAATATCGTGACCCCAAGTATCTATCCATGCTCTCAGCTCATCTACCTTGTTCACTATGCTTCTTGCATTCAAATATATGCATCTCAGAGAATGACCCTCACATATATTCTCTTTTTTACCTTCTACCCTAATCTCCATCCCACCTTTCTTATCTTTTTTATTCCTAGCTAGGTGGCCATACTCCCTGGACACTGCTCTCACCCTCTGTTCCCCACCCCCCTGCCAAACTAGTTTAAACCTTCCCCCACAGCTCTAGCAAATCTACTTGCCAGCACATTGCTCCCCCTCCAGTTCAAGTGGAGTCCGTCCCTCTTGTACAGGTCCGACCTTCCCCATAAGAGATCCCAATGATCCAGAAATCTTATCCCTTGCCCCCTGCACCATCTCTTTAGCCACGCATTCATCCTCCACATCCTCCTATTTCTACCCTCACTAGCTCGTGGCACGGGCAGCAATCCAGAGATTACTACCTTGGAGGTCCTGTTTTTTTAACTTCCTACCTAATTCTACATAATCCTGTTTCAGGACCTCATCCCCACTTCTAACTAAGTCATTGGTCCCCACATGGACCACGACTTCTGGCTGTTCTCCTTCCCCTTGCAGAATGCTATGTACTCGATCAGAGATATCCCTGACCCTGGCACCAGGGAGGCAACATACCAACCCATAAAGTATACTTTCTTTACTTTCCTTTTTACTGACCTATCCATCTTTCACTTAAACACTGTTAAACGTTACAAAACCATACTTCAATTCTCTCCCTAACCTTTTTGCAGCCACTCTTGAGCATGGTCTCTTTCCTTGCCCCCTCGTTCCTCCAGTTTCTTACTTTATTCCCTTCCTTGTCCTATCAGAAGCTACCTTTCTTGGTCCTCTGCCCATTCCCCTATCACTTCCCCTATTCACCCTCACACCTGTATCCACCCAACACCTCTAACCTGTCCTCCTACCTCCCTTCTCTCCCCCCCCCCCCCCCAATCTTTTTATTCAGGGATCAACCTAGTTTTCCACATTCCCAAAGGGTTCAGGCCCTATTGTCTTTTACTTCCCAAAGACGCTGCAGTGATCTACTGAATTTCTCCAGCACTGCTGAAGATTGCAAATAAAGTGGAGAATGCTCTCCCACAATGAAAAAAGAAATGGATAGAGAATAAAAAGACTATTTACATGAAGAACAAAACAACCAGGAGAAAGCATTGAGAAAAGCTAAGAATTCAAAAGTTATATTTCACCTCAATGCCACAGGAGTTGAGGAAGTTATAAGGAAGTTATGGCGGCGCACTCTCTCGTGGCAAACCGGCCCCGCTTGTACCGCCGCGTGGCAGGGCAGCCAAGAGAAGATGGCACCGTCGGGGGTTCTCCCTTGCCTCATGTTTCGGGAAGCCGAAATGATATCACCACACACGCGGTGGCCGAGCTCACGCTGCCCTTAAAGGGGCGCGCGCGGGATTTGAATAAAACAGTCGATGAGTGCATCAACATGGTGGCTGTGAGTTTCTTCGGTGTAGCTACCACTACATTGGTGACCCCGACGAGCCCAGATGGTTTTCTGGTCTTAAAACATGGATCCGGCCGAGATAAATGCCATTGTAATCGAGCTGCCCCCCTTTTGGACCCATCGCCCGCATACGTGGTTCGGGCAGGTGGAGGCGCAGTTTCGCCTCAGGAACATTTCCACAGATGCCACAATGTTTTACCACGTCGTGAATGTGCTGGATGAGGAGACCGCAGGACGATCTCAACCACAACCCACGAGCTGAGGGTAAATACCCTGCCCTCAAAAACCTCCTTCGGGGCACATTTGGTCTCTCCCCACAACAGCGGACCTCCAGACTCCTGCATCTGGACAGATTGGGCAACCGAACGCCATCGGCCCTCATGGACGATATTCTGGCGCTGGTGGAAGATCACAAGCCCTGCTTCTTATTCCACCAAATCTTCCTGGAGCAGATGCCAGAGGACATTCAGCTCCTGCTGGCGGATGAGGACTTCACGGACCCATGGCGAGTCGCAGTCCAAGTGGACACCTCCTGGCGCAACAAGAGGGAGAACGAAGCCACCCTCAGCCAAGTCACGCGTCCAGGAACCAGCCGGTCGCAGCCTCCCCCCAAGCACAAGCCAGAGGAGCACCATCCCATCTGGTGCTTCTATCACCAATACTGGGGGGCACAAGCTCGTAAGTGGAGGCAACCTTGCACCTTCCAGGAAAACGACTCGGCCAGCCACGATGGCTGCGACAGCTGGCCACGCGAACAGCCTTCTGCATGTGACCAATAAGTCCTCCGGCCGACGTTTCCTGGTGGACACTGGAGCGGAACTGAGTGTCATGCCCCCAACCGCCCTTAAGACACGCACCTGGGCTCGTGGTCCCTCCCTGCAGGCAGCCAACAGTTCCGCCATCAAAACATTCGGCACCCACAGGGCGCAGATCCAGGTCGGGATGGAGAAATTCCACTGGAGGTTCGTGCTAGCCTCAGTAGGTACCCTGCGGTTGGGGACCAACTTCCTCAGAGCACATGGCCTACTAATAGACACGAAGGGCAAAAGACTGGTTAACGCCCGCACATTCCACTCGGTTCGCCTCGATGCCGCGGATGCCTGCAAACTCGAAATCGCCACCATCACCGCCCCAGTGATGAGTATTCCAGTATATTTGATGTTCCCCTCCATCTTTCAGCCACAGTTCAACGCCGTCTTACCCCAGCACTGGGTATACCATCACATGTCCACACAAGGCCCCCCACTGCACGTCAAGGCCCGATAACTTCCGCCTGAGAAGCTGCAGTTAGCCAAGGAGGAGTTCTCACGCCTGCAAGAGTTGGGTATCGTCCACTGCTCGGACAGCCCCTGGGCCTCCCCTCTTCATATGGTCCCAAAATCCTCCAGAGGATTGAGATCCGTGAGGATTATCAACGCCTGAACGACGCGACCACGCCGGACAGGTACCCAATATCCCACATCCAGGACTTTACAGCCAACCTCCATGGCGCCCAGGTCTTCAGGGCCACTCTCTGCAGCTCAAAAAGTAACATAGCAATGGCGGTCTTCACTACCCATAATCCCCCATGCAGCTGAAACTGTTCTGGGAAACAAAGAGCGGTTCCACCTGCGTGGGGAAGACCACCATTGTTATGCTACATATTAATGATGGATGGCGCGGTGACAACTCCAACAGATCTGGGGGTGCTATGAGGCACCTCTGGATATGAATGGGACAGTGGAGCAACCTTTTAAGGCTGCTGCCTGAAATGTGAGTTCTCAGTTTTCAATCTGCTCCTGTCGCCGCCCTCAAGGCGGAGAGTTCACCTGAAATGGCCTTTTAACTTTACTATATAAAGTACACCGTTTGACCTGCTGAGTTTCTCCAACATTGTGTATTTACTTAGAGAAACAAAGTTAACAATTCATATTGGATGCATCCTATTTACCGCACTGAAAAACATGAAGCAGAAGAACAAATTTTAAATCTACATGTAAAAATTAACAAGAATAATAAATGGGGAAAAGATGATATTAAAAAAAAAATCACAGAACATACCTGCAAGGCCCAAAAATGCAGCCAAATAGCGAGTTTCAAGGCCATCTCTTACAGTCTGAACCGCACCATAGATAGGAGGTAGAATCATAATCAGATTACTTACAGTATTCCCTGCAGAATAAAGAGAAGAAGAAAATGAAGATTGATACCAGGCAGTCAACACACGCTGCAGTGTTTTGTCTACACAGAGTCCAGATGAATTCAGCTGAGCCCAACTACTTCAGGATCCAACTACACATCTTGCCCAATCGTTTCTCAGTTATTTAAGTAGGGAAGAAAAACTCCTGTATGTGAATAACTAAGCCACACACAGGGAAGTGAGGTGATATCAGTTGGATCAGATGCAGATGCCATACTGGCCTTGGCATTCCGCTGATTAATCAGATAAACATTAGGCTCGGAGAAGACTATTCAATAACAATTCAAATGGTTAAAGTTTACTTGAGAGAGTTTACTTTAGAATCCTGTAACATGACTCTAACGAAGTATAAGATAGTACCACACACCTTGAACAATCCACAGGACTAGGGAAGTTCACAAAAAGAACCTCTGTGTTTGATGGCCAGGTTCAGGTCAAAACAGAAAGATGGCAGCCAAAGTATTGGAGAAGATTCTTAGGAGCAGGATTTACAAGCATCTGGAGACATACAGTCTTCCACAGCTTTCTGAGGAGTAGGCCATGCCTCATGAGCCTAATCGAGTTTTTCAGGCAAAATGATTAATCACACTATATATGTACTTAGTTGCAGTAATTCTTCTACTTGTGATGTTTAATCTTAAATAAAATATTTTAAAAAAGGAATAACTATTTACAATTTTAATCCCATTATTCGAGATACAGGTTCCAAATCGGTGCAAATTGACCACCTTAATCATCCTAGACAACAGCACAGGGGCCCCACCTTCACCAGAAATTAAAGCATTGAGGCACAGAGAACAGCATTGTTTTGTGTGCTATCTGGCAAGTCAAGCCGTACTTAAGACCAGCAGGGAGCACATAATAATAAATCAAAAATGCAGGGTGTAGTCTTACAATAAGTCAAAGGAGGGGTAAGGTCTGTGTGCAAATCAGTGGGACGAGACAGTATCCGAGTTCGGCACAGGCCAGAAGGGCCTGTTTCTGTTCTGTAATGTTCTATGGATCCATGGAAAATGGCTGACATCATTTGGGAAGAATAACCTGCGCCTCTGATGTGACATTCCAACATGTTTAAAAGCTAAAGTCAGGCAAACTCTTTGCAAAAGTGCATAAAATCATGAGGTGCATCAAGGCAAAACACAAACTTAGATTGCTTGGGAGTGTACATCTCAATGACAAGAATATTGAATCTTGCAAATGAGCAATTTTCACCCAATATTCTTCTCCTCACTCACCAATCCAGCCAGATTCCTTTCCCATTCCTGTCCACATTACCAAGTCTCATTGTCCTCTCCAGCATTGTTCCATCAGTCCATCATTGATATGACTAGGAAACCAAAATTCCGTTCACTTGATTCCCCTCTCCCATCACATCCCCAATCTGGTTCATCTGCAATCATCCCCTCCTTATTTGGTTCCACCAATCACCTGCCAGCTTCTTTCTCAGCCCTCCCTCTCACCACTTTAAACTGGCCACCTTCCCCACACTTTCTCCATCCAGATGCAGGGACTTGACCCAAAATATCAACCATTAATTCATCTCTATGCTGAATTTTTTTTTAGCTGCTCTTTTTTCTGCTGTTCCAGATTTCAGTATCTGCAGTCTCTTGTGCTTCCCTCATCATGTTTCTGCAGGATCATTGACTGAATCTTCAGCAGAGAGGTTGTAATGTCTCTATACAATTGAGACAGCTTCCTCCCTTGCAAATGCAAACATTAAGCAGACTGGTAGTCCGAAAGGAAAACAAGATTAGGGAACAATTTACATTCTTATTCAGTCCCAACACCTCTTGCAATACATAAAAGTGCTGGAGAAACTTAGCAGGCCATGCACCATCATAAAGCATAACCAACGTTTCAGGCTTGAGCCCTTCGACAAGAATATGAGCAAAAAGGAAGTTGCTTAAAGAGGTGCGGGGAGGGGGAGGGGGAAGGAGGAGAGGAGAGGACAGGGCACGGGGAGGAGCACAGGCTAACAGGCACAGTGTATATAGGTGGGAGGGTAGAAGAGAAAAAAATGGATGTGATAGATGGAGGAAGTAGCCCTCTGGAGATGGGCAGGGAAAGAAGATGGAGAGCTAGCTGGAAGAAAGGAAACAGAAAAGGTAGAGACCCGGGGGAAGGGATTGAACAATGTTAATGCAGTCAGATTGGAGAGTGGCCAGATGAACTATTGGGTGTTATTTTGCAAGTAACTCCAGTTTTGTGGGTAGCATGAGTTTGGCAGTGCACGATATCATGGATAGACACGTCAGTATTTTGTGGGTAGCATCAGTTTGGCAGTGCACGAGGTCATGGATAGACACGTCAGTATTTTGAAGAGCACCCCAGGCCCGAAATATTGGTCATATATCTTTACCTCCAATAGATGCTGAGAGCGAGACCTGCCGAGTTCCTCCAGCATTTCTGCTCTTATTCATCTTGTGATCTCTGCGCTTCTACTACAATCATAGCATCTGCAGATCTTTGTGCTTCACAGCGGTGTGGAAATGGTGTGTGGAATTAAAACGGTTTGCCACAGGGAGGACGCTGTTTTATTACAGCGGACAAAGCGAAAGTGCTAGAGAAAAGGTAACATCGGGATAAAAGCAGGGGAGAAATGAGACGGGGTGGGCCAATGGAAACTGGAAAAATGTATGTTAATACGATCTGGTTGGAGACTGCCCAGACGAAATACGAGGGGTTGTTCCTCCAATTTCCAGTTGGGCTCATTTTGGCAGTGCATGAGACCATGGACAGAGATGTCAGCATGGAAATGGAGCAATAAATTGAAATGGGTTGTCACTGGGAGATCCCCACTATTACAATGGTCAGAGCAAAGATGCTCAATGAAACAATCTCCCAAAATGCATCCAGTCTTTCCGATGTAGAGGAGGCCACAATGGAAGCATCAGATGCAGAAGACTACCCCTGCAGGTTCATAAGTGTTGCTTCACTTCGAAGGACTGTTTGGTGCCCTGAATGATAGTGAGGGAGTAGGTATGGGTGCACATGAAGCATTTCTTGCAGGCACAGGGGTAGGTACTAAGGGGGCAATCGCTGGGAATTTGAATTAGAGAAACAGAATACAAATTCAGACAATGCTGGCCTGACTCTACACCCTGGAGCATCATGGCACTGCAAAATTGGGAGTCGTAGACCAACTGGTGGGTCATTGAGTAAAAACACAATGCTGGAGACACTCAGCTGGTCAAACAGTGTACATAATAAAGGCAATAATGATACATAACCAACATTTTTGGCTTGAGCCCTTCATCAAGGTATGGAAAAATGTCACCAGGTGCCCAAAAAGATACAGCTGGGTCATCTTAATATTTTGTTCAAAACATTCAGGACCAAAGCAGTGTGTGAACTGTTGGACAAAGGGACTAGAAATTGACATTTCCAGCAACAACCAATCTCAGACACATTCCCTTTCAATTCACTACTAAGCCAAGGATTGAAGGCAAAATTTAGTCCACGAACAAAAATCTGAGTATTCCTGCAGTCAGCTGGAATAGAGACAAATTTGAACTCACAACCTTCTTAAGATAAGAAAGCTATCAGTGTTTGGCACTCTTTCACACACGGATATTGTGACACAAATGGCTTGCCTTGGCTGTTATTATTATGCAATCTGTGGAAATGGATAAGAGTTCCTGAAATCGACACTGCCAAAGGGTGTCTTTTGCCTTTTTCCTGCTTTTGTGTGGAATTCGGAAATTAAACAAATTTTAAAAACACAGCATGACACAAAAATTCTGCTCAACGTTCAACTATTCTCTCTCTACCTTCTCAGGAGGCAGAGAAGATTTGGCATGCATCAAACAATCTATCCAAACCTCTGCAGGTGTATTGTGGAAAAAATGCTGCTTAATTGGGAGATATAGACCAACTAGTGGGTCATCTAATCCTTTGTTCAAATCTTTCAGGTCCAAAGCCATGTGTCAACTGTTGCATAAAAGGGCTGGAGGTCAGCACTTCCACCACAGCCACTCTCAGACACGTTCCCTTTCAATGCACTATTCGTGTCATCAACAAATTTGTAGATAGTACTTGAATTGTGCCACACAGTCATGGGTGCAGAACAAGTAGGGCAATGAGCTAAACATGCCTGCTTGAGGTGCACCTATGCAGATTGTGAGTGAGGAGACATTATCCCCTTTAACACTGGCACATTGTCCTAGTAATTGAGAGCCCATCTACCAGTTAAGGGTCCAGTTCTGAAAGCTCCTTTATTGGCACGCAGGCGTCAAATCACGCCAGGGGTACTTCTTAGGGAGGTAGCATCATCCCCTGAGTCTGATGATGCCTGTGTACTGATTAGCCCAGCGTGAAAGGGACATAGGGTATCCTGGGATAAAGTAGCGACAGGTTGATTACATTTTTGCACGAGTGCAGGAACATGAAGGAAACAAAAGATTAAAAACTTTGCCGACCTATATAAAGCTTTAAAAATTTCTAAAGGACTGTAGGAAAGCTGCAGCGGGAGAGAAAGATGGTGGGCCTGCCTTCCCAGAATTCCATGAGGCACACAAACCCCTCCAAGAGTGCTCCATGCGTACAGCCTTTTCTCATCGCTCTTTCCCATAACCTTTATAAATTGTGCACTACTGCCACTAGGACTTTCCCACGGTGTTTATAAATTGTGCAGCTCGACTTTCCCAGTCTTTTATAAAATTATAAAGGTTTATATAACAACGGGTTGATCGGCTCATACAGTGCTGTACATAATGCTTAATTATGTAACAACTGAACGAAGGATTAAATGATCCACTAGTTGGTCTATATCTCCCAATTAAGCAGTATTCGTTCCACAGTACACCTGCAGAGGTTTGGATAGATTGTTCAATTTTATTTAAATACAAGATCACAATACATTGATCAGGATTTATGGCAGGTCCACCATCACTCGATGCATCACTCAGATGTCACCAGTGGAGGATAGAATCCCCCATCACCAGGGATGCTTTGTGACGAGCATGAAATGACATAGAGAGTGGTTTAAACAGTGGCCCAGTGTGAAAGGCAAACGGCTTCCTTAACCGGTTCACTGAACACCCAGTCTACTGGTTCGCCAGTGTGAAAAAGCACTATTGTTTCCTAGTTGTACTGCGGTCTTCCAATGAGGAAATGAAGGATCCAGTTACAGAGGGAGAGGTGCAGAGGCCCATGTTTTGGAGTTGGTTGACCAGTACAGAGGGGGTGATGGTTCTGAAAGCTGAGCTCTAGTCAAATGAAGCCTGATGTAGGTGTTGTTGTTGTCTACAACCGAGACTCAAGGTGATCTAGAGTTGAGGGGAGAACCAGTGAGATTGCATCTGGTGTGGAGCAATTGTGATGGTAAGCAAATTGAAGTGGGTCCAGATCTCTCTTGGATATGTGCCATTTTTGTCCCCTCAACAGAATCACTGACATCAATTGTGAATAAACAGGCCCCAAATCCAATTCCTATGGGTCTTCATCAGTCAAAATCTGACGACCCAAGATCCATTTATTCCAACCCTGGCTTTCTGTCCAATAACCAAGTCCATAATCATATTACCCAATTTTGCATTCTCTACCCTGGCTGACAAACAAATTTATCATAATCCTAATACTTCACATCTACTGGCTCCCTCAACTTCTCCATCCTCAAAAGAACTTCAAGAAACCTTTCCTTTAGAGAATGGGAAAAAGGGATTAAAAGAATAGAAAATTGTTTTTCAGGAAATAGATTCTTATCCTTTGAACAAATGAAAGATTAGTACAATATAACTCAAGATACAGCGTTGGCATATTACCAATTGAGATCCTACTTGAAGGATAAATTAGGAAGCAGTATGAGTTTGCCAGAGGCAAGTAACCTTGAATATGTGATTACAGATACAATGATAATCAAAAGATTTATAACAAATATGTATATTAAACTGCAAGAAAAGGAGAATGAGGAAACAAATGGTAAAACTAAACAAAAATGGGAACAAGATTTAAATATAAAGATAAAAAAGGAAACATGGGAGAAATTATGTTCTGGAACGATGAGAAACACAATAAATACGAGGCTACGTATGATACAATATAACTGGATACACAGACTATACATTACACCTCAAAAGTTAAGTAAATGGGACCCAACAGTATCTGATAGATGTTTTCGATGTAAAAAAGAAATGGGAACAACAATTCATGCAATCTGGACATGTGAGAAAGTAGAAAAATTTTGGGAAGATCTCAATCAGATATTAAATAAAATAACAGAAAACAATATACCAAAGAATCCAGAGAAAAGAACTTCAAGAGATTAGCAAAACATGACTGTCCCTTCAAAATTCATGTCAACTCTGGTCAATCCTATTCTTTTCAAATTGTCAGTGATGGTATCCTTCATTAGATATTTCATCATTTTAACTACCATTGACCTTGCGTAAGCAGGGCAGTAATTCCCAATTTTCTTTCTCCCTCGACTTAAATAATGGGTCACATTTGCTTCCCTCCAACCCACAGAAAAAAATTCCAGAATCTACCAGAATCTTGGAAGTTGATGCTCAGAATGTCCACTCTTCCTAATGTGACCTTTGGAGCATCTTGCCTTGCTCAACCACACCCTCCACCCCACACTTTTGTATGTGGCCATAAATATTAAAGATTTAGAGTACTGGTTCTCAACTGTTTTTCCCCCACCCATGCACCATATTAAATATTCCTCTAGAACAGATCGCCGGTGGATCGATGAGGTGGAATGGCAGATCGAGCTCCTTCCCAGACCAATGACAAGATTTTTAAACTTAGTTTTTTGAGAATTTGCTTTTTTTTTAAAAATTGTAAAATTTACAACTTTTTTTGCCTAATAGTTCAAGTTCATTTATCATTAGATTGTACCAGTACAACCAGATGAAATACAGTGCAAACACATATACAGACAAATGATACAGATAACCATATAACAATGACAGCATAGAAACAGGCCAACTTAGCCCTTCTAGTCCATGCCGAACACTTTCTCCCACCTAACCCCATTGACCTACACTCAACCCGTAACCCTCCATTCCTTTCCCATCCATAAACATATCCAACTTCTCCACCAGTACATATATACATATTAAAAGAAATCTTATTCAGAAATAGTAGAGACTCGGAGGGTTGTTTGAGCAGTTCAACAGTCATTCGGCAGTCTCATTTCCCATGGGAAAGAGCCTAGTGATTCTGGCTCTATTACGTCTGTATCTCTTTACCGATGGGAATCACTGAAGATGCTGTGTGCAAGTGGTAGGGACCCGCCCTGATTTTGCGTGCTCTCTTCCAACAATGATCCCAGTAAATCACGTCGATTGGAGGAGGAAGATCCCAGTGATCTTCTCTACCACTTGTATGGTCCTGTGGTTTGACCTCTGATCCAATGCTCTATAACAATCCTACCACAGTGATACGGCTAGCCAGGAGCTCCTGTAGAAAGTTGACAGAATGGTTGCCGGTAGCCTTGCCCCCTCAGCCTTCTGAGTTAGAGCAGTTGTTGTTGTTGTTGCGCCTTCCTGAAAAGTGAGGAGATTTTATATGTGCAGAATAGGTCATTTCTTAAGTGGACTCCAAGGTACTTGGTGCCCTCCACAACTGAGCTATTAATGTGTAGTGAAGGGTGGTCATCTCTGGTGCTTCTGAAGTCCACAATCAACTTCTATGTCTTGTCCACATTGAGACTTAGGTTGTTAACTTGTTAATGAATTCAGTAATCTTTGCCTTCACTGCAAACCACATATAACAAACCTATTGACCACCAATTATCTGCAGAACACAAGAAATACTGATTTAGTGGAAAGTAAACAATGTGGGGTCCCTGCTGTACCACAAGTTACAATACTGAAAATAAACCTCTTTATGTTCCTTCTAGCTGATTAGCCAGTCCTCTATCTACTCAAACACCATAAGCTCCTATCTTGCTAAGTAACCATTACTGTAACATCTTGTCAAATGCTTCTAAGAATCCAAATAAACCATTTTTACTAGATTCCCTCCAACCAATTTGGCTGGATAGTAGCCCATTAAATTTATCAGACATGATTTCCCCTTCATGAAGCTATCGTTGTTCTGTAGGATCAGATTATGGCTTTTCAAATTTTGTTACTTCCTTAATAACAGCTTCTCATTTTTTTTTCTAATGAGTGACAAACAGGATCAGAATTTATTGCCATGAACGGTCATGAGCTCATTGTTTTGCGGCAGCGTTGTTGTGCTTTACAGCATTGTAGGAGCAAAACTGCTATAAATTACATTTCCATAAATATATTTTTTAAAAATAAATAAGTGTAAAAGATAAAAAATGAGGTAGTGTTTGTGGTTCCTTGTTCACAGACATTAGACAAACCGGCCCAATTCCAGCTTTCGGCCTCCTTCTCCTTTTAAGCAAGGGTATCGGGTTGTCAGTTTTTAGAACCTGGATATATTCCTTCACAATAATAGGATCAAACTTCTTGGTTTCTATGTTCAAAATGTTTGAGAATAGCAACGGAAGATAATTAAAGCAGGGATACAGATACATTCCAAGTGAATAGTAAAATGTTTGCAAGGACTTTGAAAAGTAAAAATAGCCAATGCAAGGACTCACAAATATAAGAGATGCTGGAGATACTCATTAAGTCATGGAGCAACTGTGCAAAGGCTTGTGTGCTGGACAATGTGGAGATTAAGAGATGTTGGATCTTAAAAACAACAAAATTGATAAGTCCCTGGAGCCAGACACATATACCCCAAGTTGCTGTGGGAAGAAAGGGAAGAGATAGCTGGGGCAGTAGCTCTGATCTTTGAGTCCTCTTTGGCTGCAGGAAGGGTGCCAGAGGATTAGAGAATGGCAAATGTAATCCCCTTGTTTAATAAGGTAATAGGGAGAAACCTGGGAATTATAGACGGCTGAGTCTTGCGTCAGTGGTGTGTAAACTAGCGGAGGACTCTTAAGGATTGGATCCATTAACATTTGGATAAGTCCAATCTACTCAAAGATCATCCGCATGGCTTTGTGAAGAGAAGATTGTGTCTTACGAGCCTAAATGAGTTTTTTTGAGGCAATAACAAAAGAAATTGATGAGGGTAGGGCAGTAGATGTAATCTACATGGATTGTAGTAAGGCATTTGACATGGTCCCCCATGAGAGACTGTGGATTAAAAAAAAATTGGCTGGAAGGTAGAAAGCAAAGAGTAGTAGTGGAAGGAAAGCAATCTGTCTGGAGGTCTGTGACTAGTGGAGTACCACGGATCTATTCTGGGACCTCTGCTCTTTGTGATTTTTGTAAATGTCCTGGATGTCCTGGAAGATATAATGGGTGTGGTGGACAGAGGGGAACAGGTTGATGTTGTATATTTGGATTTCCAGAAAGCGTTTGATAAGGTGCTGCACAAGAGACTTCTCAGTAAGTTACAGGAAAGTGGAGTCCGGGGAAGTCTATTGGCCTGGATTGAAAATTGGTTGTCTGACAGGAGGCAGAGAGTCGGGAGAAGTGGTTGTTTTTCAGGTTGGCAGAGAGTGGTAAGTGGGGTGCCGCAGGGGTCAGTGTTAGGCCCACAACTGTTCATCATTTACATTGATGACTTGGAGGAGGGGACAAAATGTGGTGTAGCCAAATTTGCGGATGACACCAAATTGAGTGGAAGAGCAAACTGTAATGAGGATGTGGAGAGTCTGCAGAGGGATAGAGTTAAGCTGGATGAGTGGGCAAAGGTCTGGCAGATGGTGTACAATGTTAGTCAGTGTGAGGTTATCCACTTTGGCAAGAAAAATAAAAGAGCTGAATATTATTTAAAGGGTGAAAAACTACAGCATGCTGTTGTGCAGAGGGACTTGGGAGGGCTTGTGCATGAATCGCAAAAAGTTAGGTTGCAGGTGCAGCAGGTTATTAAGAAGGCAAATGGAATGTGGGCCTTCATCGCTAGAGGAATTGAATTCAGGAGTAGGGAGGTCATGTTGCAACTGTATAAGGTACTGGTGAGACCGCATCTGGAGTACTGTGTCCAGTTCTGGTCTCCATATTTAAGGAAGGATATACTGGCTTTGGAGACGGTCCAGAGGAGGTTTACTAGGTTGATCCCTGGGATGAAGGGGTTGACTTATGACAAAAGATTAAATCGTCTAGGATTGTATTCGCTCGAGTTCAGAAGAATGAGAGGAGATCTTATATAAACATACAGGATTATGAAGGGTATGGATAGGATAGATGTAGGAAGGTTTTTTGAGCTGGCCGGGGAAACTAAAATGAGAGGACACAGTCTCAAGATTCGGGGGAGTAGATTTAGGACAGAGATGAGGAAAAATAGTTTTTCCCAGAGAGAAGTGAATGTTTGGAATTCTCTAACCAGGGAAGTGGTTGAGGCTGCCTCATTAAACATATTTAAAATTTGGTTAGATAAATTTTTACATGATAGAGGAATTAGGGGATTATGGGGAGAAGGCAGGTAGGTGGAGTTAGGTCATAAATGAGATCAGCCATGATCGTATTGAATGGCGGAGCAGGCTCGATGGGCCATTTTTGGCCGACTCCTGTTCCTACTTCCTATGTGCCTATGATCCTACGAGGCAGATGTTTGCCGATAATATGAAGATTGGAGGAGTTGTGGATGGAGCTGAAGGTTGATGAAGGTTACCAGAGGATGCAGATTTAGGTGGAAAAGTGGCAAATGGAGTTCAATTTGAGTAAGTGTTTGGTGATGCATTTTGGAAGAACAAACCAGAAGGCTGAGTACAGGGTAAATGGTCAGTTACTTAAGTATGTAGATGGCAAGACCACTCTTAGAGTATTTTGTTCAGTTCTAGTATCTTCATTATAGGATGGATGTGGAAGATATGAAAAGGTTGCAGAAGAGATTTACCAGGATGTACCTGGATTGGAAAATAAGGTTAGCAAAGCCAAGGCTTTTCTCCTTGAAGTGAAGAAGAATGAGAAGATACATAGACGAGACATGAAAGGAGAAATAGAGGTCTACAAAGATATGAGAGGCATAGATAAGGTAGACAGTCAGCTGTTTTCCCAGGGCGGGAGTAGCAAACATCAGAGGACATCTGTACAAAACGAAGGAGGGAAGTTTAGGGGAGACATCAGGGGTAATCTATACGCATAATTGTGAGTGCCTGGAATGCATTGCAAGGTGTGGTGGTGGAGGCTGGAACAATGGGGGCATTTAAGAGACTCTTAGACAGGCACATGGATGAAAGAAAAATAGAGGGTTTTTTTGGTAGGTGTATATATACACCGCTGCATCCGTGTCTGCCTGTCCCACATCGGACTTGTCAGCCACAAACGAGCCTGCAGCTGACGTGGACATTACCCCTCCATAAATCTTCGTCCGCGAAGCCAAGCCAAAGACGATATTGGTCAACACAACATTGTGGGCCAAAGGGCCTGTACTGTGCTCTAATGTTCTATATTCTTTAACAAGGAGTGAGAGTGAAGATTTGCGAGTAAATCAACAGCAGTAGCTCAAGGCACTCGATCGCTGCCACCTTCTCTCGGGCTATAAGAGATAGCCTATAAATGCTGCCATTGCCAGATACTCAAAGATAATTTCTCTCCTCTCCACCCTACAACTGTGCAAATTTCCAGTTAGTTGCAAAGAAAACAAAAATCCCTGTAATGGTGTGCATATTCTGGTAATGGAGAACTGGAGGCAGAATAAATACTGTATATTCCGAAGACAACAGTTCACGATGTACAAAATGCAACTGTATTCCAGTCACAGGCTGTCTGAAACTCTTGTATCTCAGTAACACTAAACTAATGTGGAGTCTCGCAAAGCCTTCGATGTGTTGGACTCAACTCAACTATGGCACAACTCTACACACTGCTTCCTTTATCAAACACTCTTTTGCAGAAACTGTGTGGCGCAATAACTAAGCACACTAATCCTTTCTCTTCACAGACTTGCCAAACTATCCCACTCTAATGGGAAAAGCACTTCCTTCCTTTGCCAGCTGTAAAGATTCTACAAATACTTAGCAAGCATGAAAAGGAGGAATTATTTAAGAAATTTTGAAATTTGAAAACCAAATTTATCAGTTTTTACAGGTTGGTGCCAAGGTTTAGTGGCTAACTAAATGGTTTATTGTGCAGATGCCCAGTCCAGACGTTGTCAAGTCATCATATTGTTATATACTTAAAGGGCGTAGGAGAAAGCAACTTAAGCCATCAAGTTCATGTCAATCCCATTT
Organism: Narcine bancroftii; assembly: GCF_036971445.1. Taxonomy (NCBI): domain Eukaryota; kingdom Metazoa; phylum Chordata; class Chondrichthyes; order Torpediniformes; family Narcinidae; genus Narcine; species Narcine bancroftii. The sequence goes on from NC_091475.1 coordinate 207,667,020, forward strand.
GTCTACAGAAATCCCTGTAACCTAGTCTCTCTCTTAACCCCACCAATTCCATGTCCATTCACATAACACATTTTTTTTTGCACGACCAATAAGTGATAATTCTGCCTCACCTGCAGGTAAAAGAATCTCAGAGTTGTATGTGATGTCATGTATGTTCTCTGACATACTAAAAAGCTAAAAATATTAAAATGTTCCAACTATTGAAGGAGGGTAATAAGAAAAAACTTCAAACTTAGCAAGCTTTTCACAAAACAGTGTTCACCATCCCCAGAATGGTTCCAGAAAATAAACCCTTTAAAAAAATTATTCTCTTTGGAACAGAGGTGGGGGATCTTGCAGAATATTAAAAGTAGTTTAATCATCAAAAGTCCATCCAAAAGTAGATAAAAAGAGATTGTACTCATTTGGCAGAAGGATCAAGAACATTAAACAGATTGGCAAAAGAATCACAGAAACAAAGTACAGTTTGAATCTTAAATGCATTAGTGGTTTGGCTGGAGAGGCATGCTGATCAATTGTTTTTTTTTAATTTAGAGATAACAGCACAGTCCACAAGTCCATGGTGCCCAAATACAACAATTAACCTACAAACCCTGTACATTTTGAGGGTGGGACGAAACCAGACCACAACCAGCTGGCAAGGGTTTCCTTGAGAAGCCGGCTGCTGCTCTGGGCTACATAAAAGGACTGCGCGATCCACCTTTTCCATCCTCTGCACAACAGAGGATTCGCCTTTTTTTAAAAAAAAAACGAGCAGGGAATAGCGTGGCTTTTGAGCATGAAACCCCCTATATAGTCACTTTCTTATTCTTGTCCTCTTGCTTAGCCCCTTCCTACCCAAGTCCCCTTTTCATAACATCAGTGCAACCATCAAAAGTATTTTGTTTCCATGACCAAATAAAATTGAATCTTTTGGTAATCTTGACAACTTCAACCAGGCACCAATATCCTTTAGGTACAGTACTTTAACCTGATTCTGAAAGATGAGGTTTAATTCCCCATTCAGAAAAATTTAGCCTGACATGCCAGCCCAATTCCAAAACGGTGTCAAACCAAAAGGTTGCCATCATTTGGATGAGACAGCAAATTGAGACCTCATTTTCTTACATATTAAAGTGAAAGATACTGTGCCTGTTTCCTGACTAACACATGTCCCACATTTAGCAAAAAAAAATCAACAATGTGAAATAGGAGTGGGTCAGATGTCTGTTCTGTTGAACCTGTTCAACCATTCATTAATTTGCATGATTTCCAAGTTCATAGAAAACATACAGCACTGTTCAAGTCCTTCAGACCTAATAAACTACTCCAACAACTGCCTGGAAATTCCCTGTTGCCAACCTTGTATTTTTCTCAGTTCCATGTAGCTAAAAGGTTCCATTTATTGTCATGTAATACTACATTTAGAATGTAACATACATAAAATTCTTTAACTTTGTCTACCATAAGGAAGACGGAGTCGCCACTTTGTCCAGCGCCCCTCAGAGAAACATTCTTTTTCTTTGGCTTGGATTCGCGGACAAAGATTAATGGAGGGATAATGTCCACGTCAGCTGCAGGCTCGTTTGTGGCTGACAAGTCCGATGCGAGACAGGCAGACACGGTTGCAGCGGTTGCAAGGGAAAATTGGTGGGTTGGGGTTGGGTGTTGGGTTTTTCCTCCTTTGTCTTTTGTCAGTGAGGTGGGCTCTGCGGTCTTCTTCAAAGGATGTTGCTGCCCGCCGAACTGTGAAGGGTTTGAGGCGATATCAGCCAAAAGGCTATTCAATACAATTAAAATATAGCTATTCAATAGTCTCTTAAAAGATTCTATTGTACAGTACCTGCCTCCACCACCATTGCTGACAAAGCATTCTATGAAGCCACCATTCTTTGTGGAAAAACCTATCTTTTACATCCCCCTATTAGGCAGGATCTTGGGAAGGTAAATTGGAACAGATGAACTTGGGGGTGGGGCGAAAAGTGGCAAATTGCGGAGAGGACGGCAAGGTAAAACAACACTGGACCAAAGGGCTTGAGAAGTGCTGTAGATTTCCACGTTCTATGAAAATGGGGGTCTTGGGGATTATGCAAATTAATGAAATGCCATCCATTTGTGATGGAATCCTGAAGGTGGTGGAAATTAAAGAGGTTGATCCTTTGAATATGAAGGCAACTAAAAATGTTCAGAGACTTTGAATGGCAGGAAAGAAACAAGACCTTCAAAGAGCATAGCCAAGGTAACTAGTAGCTCAAAAACAAAAGGTAGAGTTAAACACCCATGTAAGATAGCATAGAACTACAATCTACAGAAGGTGCAGAATAACGAACAGCATCTGAGCTACTAAAAATAGTGAATACAGTTGATTAAACAGGATGACAAGAACCAGAAATCTAATTCATTGTCAGTATAAGATGAGCCCTTTAATTTTCAGTAAAATCTCTTATTTAGTTAGGATCGGTTATCATTCACCTTAGACTAATTCCTCGGAGCATAAAGCCCTCCAAAAGGTAGTGGACGGAGCCCAAGGCATCACAGGCAAAACCCTCCCCACTATTGAGTACATCTACAGGAAACACTGCAGCCATCATCAAAGACCCTCATTACCCAGCACACACTTAGTTCTCGCTGCTACCATCAGGAAAGAAGTCTTGGGGCCACATGTCTCACACCACACCCCCCCCCCACCAGACTCCTCCACAACGAGCTCAATCAGGGACTTGTTTAAGGACTCTTATTTGGGCACTTTATTGATCTTTTTTATTCTCGCTGTATTGCACAGTTTGTTTACATATGTTATCAGTTTACAGTTCTTTATTTGTTCACATATATAATGTTGTGTAGTTTTTTTTTGCACTACCCATTAGGGGTGATTCTGCCAAGCCTGTAGGAAAAAAATCTCAGGGTTGTATGGGATGTCATGTATGTGATCTGACAAGAAATCTGAAATCTAAAATGATGAAATCTATAGGCAGATTCTATGTTGACCAAATCCTGGTCTCAAATTAGCACAAAAATCAAAACAAATTCATAATGTATCCCAAGAAAGCCCACAGATGCTGCTATATTCATTTATAAAACTATATACTGTAAACATTATATATATATAATGTATCCCAAGAAAGTCCGCAGATGCTGCTATATTCATTTATAAAACTATTACTGTAAACATTATATACATAATGCATTCAAATTCATTTTTTAACCTTATTTTTTGCTGGTTGACAAGTTAATTAATTGCTCAAGCCAAAGTATTACATTTCTGCAATTCAGAAAATATTTTGGTTTAAGCAGTTTTTCTCTTTCCAGCCCTATTTTATCCAATTACTTTTTTCAACGTTCTATGAATGATTTAACTTTTTATAACTGATACAGAATAAGTATTACAAGGTTTAAAGATTTATTTATTGACAAAAATATTACTTCATTGGAACAACTGGCAAGCAAATTTACTTTACCTAAAACTAATTTTTCTTTAGGTTTTTGCAGATTAGAAACTTTCTTCATTCTCTATCTGAGTTTCCTAACGCTCCTGAGCCAAATATTATTGGCGGAAAGGTTTAATATCTACTGTTTACAAAATGATGAAATTGCATCAAGCTCCTTTAGATAAAATTAAAGAAGCAAGAGAACAGGACTTCCCTTTTTCAATATCTGAAATGTTGGGATTTGAATTTTAAATTGGTTAATACTTCATCATTATGTATATTCTTGCCATTCTCTCTTACAATTTAAGAAGTCCATGGATCTCAAATGTCCAAGGATAAACTTTCTCATTTTTAGCCAAATTTTACTCCTTGTAACGATAGATATAACAATGGGGAGACTTCATTAATTCACATGTTTTGGATTTGTTCAAGCCTGAGAAGATACTGGACAGAGGCTTTTCAGATTTTATTAATAATTCTTGACTTAAACTTAGCTCTTAATCTTTTAGTTGCGCTTTTCAGCGCTACTGGAGAGAATGGCATGACATTAACACCAACTAAATATCAAATAACATCCTTTACGGCAAGACATGCAATACTAATTAGGTGCAGAAGCAGCGCGAACATCTCCTGTCTTTTCAGAACTCAGCTATAATGGATCAGAATGGAAATGCAAAGTAATGAACCACCCTTACATGGAGATCTCAATGCTAATAAATGAAGGGAAATTATTTTTATACAACTTGTGTCAACTCTACTGGCAGCATGTTTTTGAAGAAATCGGAGAAATTGTCCATGTTCTGATCTCCATGTCCATTTTTTGTGGGCTCTAAAATAACCCCAGCCTACAACTGTCATTGATAAAGCCCTTACCTTCATCTCCTCCATTTCACACACTTCCACTCTCCCCCCACCTCCCTTCAGATGGAATAAGGGTTCCCTTGGTCTTTGCTTTTCACTCCACTGGCCTCAGCATCTGGCACATCATTGTTCGACACTCCAATGTTATCCCATTATCAGCCACATCTTCTCCTTCCCTCTTCTTGCTTCAGTGAATCTTGGATCACTCTTTCCCACTACAACCAGAGAAGGTGCAAAATTTGTCCCTTCATCTCCCCCCTCAATTCCACCCAGGGCCATACGCAGATATTCTGGGCAAGGCATCTTTTCCCACCTAATCTCCTGCATTTGGTGTACTCAATGTGCACCTCTACATTGGTGAGGCCAAATGCAAATCAGGCAAACACTTCATCAAGCATCCATGCTCAATTCTTGGGTGCAAACTTGAACTCCCAATTGTCAGCTATTTTCGTGCCACTCAGAAACTGTCCTCAACCTGTCAGGGTGAAGCCAAACGCAAACTAAACTAATTGGGAACAGATGTTCTCAGAGGAAAGCACAAAAAGAATGTGAAAATGGTTTAGAGACCATTTGGAGGGGTTCTGGATAAGTTTGTTCTACAAAGACAGGGAAAAGATGATAGGAAAAGGGAACAGCGGTTGACAAAACAGGTGAGGCAGCTTGTTAAGAGGAAGAAGGAAGCATACATTCGATTTAGGAAGCAAAAAAAACAGGAAGGGCTTATGAGAATTGTATGGTAGTCAGAAAGAACTTAAGAGAGGACTTATGAGCTAGAAGGGGCCATGAAAAGACCTTGGCAAGCAGGATTAAGGAGACTCCTGAAGTATTCTATACATATGTGAAAAACTGGAGGACAAGAGTGAAGGTAGTGCTGCTTAAGGATAAAGGAGGCAACATGTGCCTGGAGGTGGAGGAGTTGGGGAGGTCCTACATGAATATTTTGTTTCAGTATTCACCAGAGAAAAGGACCTTGGTCAAGGCAAGGTCAGAAAAGAACATGTTTATGTGCTGGACCATGTTGAGATTAAGAAAGATGTGCTGGGTCTTCTTAAAGACATTAAGATCTATATCCCCTGAACCAGACAAAATATACCTCAGGTTGCTATGGTAAAGGCGGGAAGTGTCTGCGTGGGGTTTCCCTGGGATCTCCAGTTTCCTCCCACCCTTCAAAACGTATCAGAGGTTGTCGGTCAATTGGGTGTAATTGGGCAGCACCGGATCATGAGCCAAAGGGGGCTTTCACCATGTTGTGTCTAAAAACAGTAGTCTTTGGTGTGAAGTGTGTTGTATATTACAAGTCCTGCACCTTCATTGGATGGTGAATACTCTACATTTATATAGCTGGTCTCAGAAATTTTCAGTGGGAGGTGGGTCTTTAGAATAAACGGCCAGAGAAAACTGTGGTGGTGGTTGGTGGGGGGGGGGGGGGGGGGGGGGTGGTAACAATCACCACATTTAAAATACATTCAGAGAGATACACAGATAAGGAAAATTTAGAGCAGCAATTCTCAACCTATTTTTAAGCAATGGCTCCCCCAGGACTCTGCTCAAAGTATATGGGCCCCCTTTCCTATGAAGCAGTCAAGTTTTCGTTACTTCCATACTTCTTTCCTACCGACCATATAAAAAATATTTTATTTATGTTACGCGAGATGAAAAGAAAACAAGGCTTTTACTTAAATATGCTGTGGCCCCCAGTGGAGATTGAGAATGGCTGCCTTAGAAGGATTCAAGATTCCTTTGTCATGTAATAAATATAGTACAATATTTTGCAGAATTTACTTTCATCTGCTGTTAGGCAGATTCGCCATCCGCAGAAATTTCCTGAAGTGCTTCTTACAGCCAGAGAAAGAAAAGCAAATGGGAGACCCTCAGAGACCCTGAGTGTCCCGCAGCCATGGCAGTTACTCAGAGTCCAATCCAAACCATCACCAACCTCAGCTCCAAAGCCAAACCTCCATAACGATCAGTGCCCTCGGCACCCTCTTGCATCCCGATTCCAATACCTGGTACCAGTCTGCCGCCTGGTGTGAATCCCTCAACCACAGTCGCTAGCAGCCCACAGCTTCTGTGGGTTCCTCGCCTCAAGAATTCTCTGTGGTCACCTCCTCTGCTTCTCCTTCTCAAACCAGGGGGTTGGGGATGGGGGGGGGGGGGTTGTTCTCCCCATTTTTTGATGTCCTATACCAGTCCTCTGCTAACTTGGCCAACATGCTTGAGTTGGGCTGAAGTGCATGCTTCTGTGAGACTTAGAGTGCATCAAATGAAATATGCGATTGGAGGAATGTACAAAAACTAAAATATCTGACATATTACTGCAAAATGTGAGTCCCTGTCCTTATTAGTTACTCTTGTTATGTTTTATTTATTTGAGTGGTAACTTGCTGGACAATTGTGTTACTATTGTCAGATGGCAATTATTGGGCAAGATTGCAAAATGTACTGTACACAAGTAAAGAAATAAAGAACTGCAAACAGGTAACAGATCTAAACAAACTGACTGTGCAATACAGAGAGAATTTTCTTTTAAATCATTAAAGTGCATAAGTAAGAGTCCCTGATAAAGTTTGTTGTTGAGGAGTCTGATGGTGGGGAAGGGGGGGGAAGAGGTGGTAAACAGCTGTTCATGAACCTGGTGATGCTCGTCTTCTGGCACATATACCCATTTCCTGATGGGTGGTGAGGGTCTTTGATGATTGCTGATGCTCTCCAACGGCAGTATTCGCCGTAGATGTTCTTGACAATGGGGAGAGTTTTGCCTGTGATGTTCTGGGCTGTGTCCCCATACCAGTCTGCGCTGCAGCCGGTCAGAACACTTTCCACAGCACCTCTGTCGAAATTTGCCAGGGTTTCCAATGTCATACCAAACATTCGCAAACTTCTGAGAAAGTAGAGGCACTGGTGTGCTTTCTTCTGTATAGAACATAGAGATATGCTCACTCCCTTTCAGATTCTCAATGATGGTTCACACAGATCAAATTAAATATTTGCTCATGAAACATACAAGGTCATGCAACATATAATCAAAAGCTCTGCAACAAAAATCTCTTGATACCAATTATTTTGTTCTACTATACAGGGGTGGCCAACCTTTTAATTTTTAATTTAGACATATAACACGGTAACAGGCCATTTTGGTCCAATATTCCTGGGCCGAAATGGTCTATTTCTGTCTTTGGCTTGGCTTCGCGGACGAATATTTATGGAGGGGTATGTCCACGTCTGCTGCAGGCTCGTTGGTGACTGACAAGTCTGATGCGGGACAGGCAGGCACAGTTCCAGCGGTTGCAAGAGAAAATTGGTGGGTTGGGGTTGGGTGTTGGTTTTTTCCTCCTTTGTCTTTTGTCAGTGAGGTGGGCTCTGCAGTCTTCTTCAAAGGAGGTTGCTGCCCGCCGAACTGTGAGGCGCCAAGATGCACGGTTGGAGGCGAGATCAGCCCACTGGCGGTGGTCAATGGGGCAGGCACCAAGAGATTTCTTTAGGCAGTCCTTGTACCTCTTTGGTGCACCTCTGTCTCAGTGGCCAGTGGAGAGCTCGCCATAGAACACGATCTTGGGAAGGCGATGGTCCTCCATTCTGGAGACGTGACCTACCCAGCGCAGTTGGGTCTTCAGCAGCATGGATTCAATGCTTGCAGACTCTGCCAGCTCGAGTACTTCGATGTTGGTGATGAAGTCATTCCAATGAATGCTGAGGATGGAGCGGAGACAGCGCTGATGGAAGCGTTCTAGGAGCCGTAGGTGATGCCGGTAGAGGACCCATGATTTGGAGCTGAACAGGAGCGTGAGTATGACAACGGCTCTGTACACGCTGATCTTTGTGTGTTTCTTCAGGTGGTTGTTTATCCAGACTCTTTTGTGTAGTCTTCCAAAGGCGCTATTTGCCTTGGCGAGTCTGTTGTCTATCTCTTTGTCGATCCTTGCATCATGTCTAAATTAAAAATTTAAATGTTGGCTGCCCCTTAACTATTACCTCCTACAGTATCCTAATCGGCATTAGCCGAGATCAGCTATTTCAACACAAAACACCAGAAATCACAAAAAAATCTGCTTTAATATAACAATGAGCAAAATGGTCACGAGGATTCGACGTCAAGCGCTTTCCAATTGATAACTCTGCAAAATGATTAAATAGTACTTTTGTTTCACAGGGAAAATGTTGGTTTATAAAATCTGGTGCCCACACAAAGACCAAATAGCCTGAGTCGCAGCAAGCTAAATTCAGTATCCAGTACTACAGAGCAAGCCATCATGGTTTCAAATAGCAACAGATATTTGGATCATTAAACAGGTCAGGTGACATCAAGCAGCATCTGCATAAAGAGAAACAGAATTAACGTTTAAGATTGGAAGCCCCTCTTTTTACCCTTCAACCTGAAAATTAGGTCTATTTGTCTTTCCAAGTATCTCAGACAAGAATAAACATCAAAGAGTCGTTAGCTCAGCCTGCAACATCACAGGCACCAGACTTCACTCCATCGAGGACATCTACATGAGGCAGTCTCTTAAAAAAAAAGCACCCTCTATCCTCAAGGACCCCCACTGCCCAGGCCATGCCCTCTTCACTCTGCTATCATCAGGAAAAAGGACAAGAGCCTAAAGACAAGCACTCGGCGGCACAAGGACAGCTTCTTCCCCTTTGCCATCAGATTCCTGAAAAATCAATGAACCAAAGACACTGCCTTCCTTTTCATGCAGTTATTTTTTTAAAACTTGTGGTAAAATGGTTATAATATGTATGTTTGCACTAAGACGCTGCCGCAAAATCCCCGAATTTCTGGACTAGTTCATGACAGTAAATTCTGATCCTGACGACGTTTTCACCAGTTTCTGATTTAATTTCAGATCTCCAGCAGTTTAACTTTTTTTTTTATTTTCATCGTCACTTCAAGTTAAGAACAACATTTCTGTAAATCACATGAAATATTTTCTTAATTGATCAATAATTTCCAGATAAAACAACCCTAGCTTTTCCAATGAATGAATTTACTTTCAGCATGCGGGCATTTTAATATTAACTAAATAATAATCAGTTCCAATGAATGATTTATGTTTGAAATGGTGACCAACATTCTCCTTAAGCATGCGCTGGTTAACAAATTCCATCAAAGACAAAACTGGAAATGCTCAGCCATTAGGAGAGAGGAATCTTCTTTCTTTGGCTTGGCTTCGCAGACGAAGATTTATGGAGGGGGTAAAAAGTCCACGTCAGCTGCAGACTCGTTTGTGGCTGACAAGTCCGATGCGGGACAGGCAGACACGATTGCAGCGGTTGCAAGGGAAAATTGGTTGGTTGGGGTTGGGTGTTTCCTCCTTTGCCTTTTGTCAGTGAGGTGGGCTCTGCGGTCTTCTTCAAAGGAGGTTGCTGCCCGCCAAACTGTGAGGCGCCAAGATGCACGGTTTGAGGCGTTATCAGCCCACTGGCGGTGGTCAATGTGGCAGGCACCAAGAGATTTCTTTAGGCAGTCCTTGTACCTTTTCTTTGGTGCACCTCTGTCACGGTGGCCAGTGGAGAGCTCGCCATATAACACGATCTTGGGAAGGCGATGGTCCTCCATTCTGGAGACGTGACCCACCCAGCGCAGCTGGATCTTCAGCAGCGTGGACTCGATGCTGTCGACCTCTGCCATCTCGAGTACTTCGACGTTAGGGATGAAAGCGCTCCAATGGATGTTGAGGATGGAGCGGAGACAACGCTGGTGGAAGCGTTCTAGGAGCCGTAGGTGGTGCCGGTAGAGGACCCATGATTCGGAGCCGAACAGGAGTGTGGGTATGACAACGGCTCTGTATACGCTTATCTTTGTGAGGTTTTTCAGTTGGTTGTTTTTCCAGACTCTTTTGTGTAGTCTTCCAAAGGCGCTATTTGCCTTGGCGAGTCTGTTGTCTATCTCATTGTCGATCCTTGCATCTGATGAAATGGTGCAGCCGAGATAGGTAAACTGGTTGACCGTTTTGAGTTTTGTGTGCCCGATGGAGATGTGGGGGGGCTGGTAGTCATGGTGGGGAGCTGGCTGATGGAGGACCTCAGTTTTCTTCAGGCTGACTTCCAGGCCAAACATTTTGGCAGTTTCCGCAAAGCAGGACGTCAAGCGCTGAAGAGAGGAATAATGTCATCACAAATGGAAAATATAATTTTCAACTTATCCAGAACAGCTGCCATTACCTTTGTGATTAGGTCACACAAGGATTTCATTACCTGGAAAGCATTTTGTAATGTACTATATAAATTTATGTTTTTGTTTGTACTCAGCTCAAGATTCCCCCTTGCCCTGTCCACACTAAGATTGTGGTCTTCACACAAAATGTGGACACTGAAAAATAGTCACAGCTTGTCCTCAATCCTTCTCAAGCTTCCTTCCCCAATTTTGGTTAAACAGGATCATGCAAGCTCCTGGAAATGGCCTCTGATATGCCAATCACTATACCAGGGGTGGCCAAACCACGGCTCGAGAGCCACATGCAGCTCTTTGACATGTAATGTCTTTCTCAAGACAGTGTTTTTAACCAAACTCAGCTTTCTCGCTTGTTGAACAGCTTAGTCACTTAGCTGATTGAACTGCGGTGCTTTAATATTAGAATGGCTACATATTGTGACAAAGGACTAAAATAATGCTGAGATCGTCCCATTTCAGCAACTTGAGCACAAAATTCCAACGTGTCTCTAAGAGTGCTGCACTGTCAGAAGCGCTTCTGTTCCGATAATAAACTAAACCAAGGCAGTGCCTGCTCTCTCAAATCGATGTAATAAATCCCAAGGCTCTATTCAAATACAAGAGGAGTTTTCTACTGTATTCCTAGGCATAGTATTTCCTCAAATCAACATCATTGCAAAGATCTCCAATTATCATATGGCCATGTTTTCTCTAAAGGAACACCCTTTGGGATGACTGGAGGCCAGGGAAGGTAGCATGAGTCCAAATCTTTAGTGCCTTTTGTGACCTCTGCATGATGCTTTAATAAATATATTTAAGCATAGATAGATTTCTCTATAGTGGGGGAAATTAAGGGTTATGGAGAAATGGCAGATAAATGCAGCTGAGTCCACACCCGGATATAAAATGGCAGAGCAGGCTTGATGGGCCTATGGCCTCCTCCCTCCTCCTTATATTTATTTTAATAAGTTAATATGCACATAGTAAGTTCATTCGGACAGCAATGTGATAATGGTCAAATAATTTGTTTTAATGATAAATGAGCAATTAATGCTTAACTGAAGAGAAGGAAATCTGCATATTTTTCTTTGAAATGTTGTCATTCAGAAAGAAGGCATAAAAACTATCTAAAAATACAGTACATGATACCTCAGTATCATATTCAAATTTTAGGCTGGATTTTCCGCTTGTGTGACAGGAACAAGTCCCAGAACCCAGAATCTTTTGATTAGAGTGTAAGCTAACAGCTCTTGGAACAGAAAAGGCAATTGGTTAATGCATAGGTAGGAACATTTCCCACAGCTATAGAAATGAGAATTGCACTAACTGAATCTAGTATTTGGAGAGGAACAAGCAAAATTCACCAATTTTATTAATAACCAAGCAGCTAAATGGTTTATTGAAATCATAAATAAATTGCAGGAAGGAGAATAGGCAATGCAAAAGATAATTCTTTAAACACAAACTGCCTGGAATGTTGAAAGATGCAAGGGGTGGAGATCTCAAAAGAATAACAACGTTCATGGAAAATCCACAACAAACTTTGATCACCGTCAACTGAGTCTAGTCTGGACATTTAGCATTGTCAAAATAATGTGGTACGTTAAATGCATCTGCTTCTGAGGTCATCCACGCTAATATTTCTTCCTAACCCATTTCATTCACATTAACACCTGAAAATTTGGATCCAGTATTTAATTAATGTAAGGTGACCTTTGCATTGGTAAAATAGATTGTAGAGCTTTACTGTTCCAGATTAGCCACAACACTGGTATCTAGCTAGCTAAATGGAAAAATGCCCAGGCATGTTCACTCCACAAAGCATGTGACACATCGAACACAGCTAAATTACCCAAAGTGCAAATACAGAGGATCAATTACATTATTCCTAATCAGACAAACTAACCACACCTGCTTCAATATCCAAGTTAAGTTTTTAAACTAGGACTGCTCACTGACGATTTTGCAGTGTTCAGACCCATTTATAATTCCATAGGATTGTTACAGAAAATGAAACAGTCCGTGCGACAATAGCTGGACAATATCCAGCTCGTCTAGGTCTAGGACTTGCATAGAAACAGATAAAGACCATCAACAAGGCAGTTTGACCACCTGTCCTTGGCACTCCCATGGCATCATTTAATCCCTCTGACAATAGTTTGGGAATTAGAACAGAAGCAGTTTTCTTCAGCAGGTGAATTTGTTCAAATTCCCATGATTTCTTTTCCCCACATTGCACAGTTCAGTAATTATATTCTCTGCTTGCATGGACACTTTTGACCATATCAAAGACAAAAGTCTGCCCAAAGAAAACCTCAAAACACGCCACAGCTACATAATTGCTTCAGGGTGTAAAAGACAGCACAAATTACTATAACATTTTTAAAAAACAGCAATCTTGGACATTTGCAATGTACAGTAAAATCCCCATTATCCGGAATTCAAGCAATCGGAGCCCCAAGCAACTAGCAATAAAATAGAGGATTTTTTAAAATTAAAATAAATAAAAATGAATTAAAATTTAAACAAAAGTTTAAAATTGTATAAGTAAATGTTCTCTGGAGCAACACACAACCCCTTGGTGAAGATGGGAGCAAACATTCAGCCAGAGGAGTGTCCCTGTCATGACTCACTCACCACAGCTGTTTAAATAAAGTTGTGTTTGAATAAAATGGTGTCACCTAGGATGACACTCTCAAATTATCTCCCTAACCTGTCTAGTAAGAGGCTTTATTAGCACCAGTATATTATTAAGCATATTATTAAGGCTTTATCTGTAAACTTGGGGGAAGGGGTTCGTTATGGTGGTGGCATAGTTAGCACAGTTACCGCTGTTATACCATCATAAATTTAATAAATTACCTGATTAAAGTGAACTTCATATAATTAACGACTATAATACTGATTTTTTTTTCAAATTACTTTGATTTTGCACTGTCTTTTCTCTTTTAAACTGTTTATTCTTTAATCCAGGTGTATTTGTTTGGCATTGTAAAAGTGAGTCTCGGGAAACCGGAACATTCGCATATACAGCGTCTGCAATCCCCGTGGGTGCCGGATACCGGGAGTTTTTACTGTACAAAGAAAGCAAGTGCCTGAAAAAGTCATTACAGTTCTGATAAAACATCTCTTGACAGGTGCTCCATTACCTTTCTTATTTCCAGAATTTTCTGTTTTAGAACGTAGAGCATGAAAGCACAGTGCAGGACCTTCAGATCATGATGTTGTGCTATCTATAAAAATCTTTTCCAGAATAATCTAATACTTCATTACCTCATACCTGTAAACCTCAATTTTTCTTTTAAATGTCCCTATTGTTGCAGCTTCCACCACTATCCCCGGCAATGCATTTTCCAAGCACCCACCATTTCTGTGCAAAAAAAACTTACGCATAATGTCTCACCACAGCTTTCCTCCACTCACCTTGTACAGATGTGCTCTGGTACTTGCTATTGTCACCCCAGGAAAAAGAAGCTGGCTGTCCACCCTATCGAAGCCACTCATAATCTTATATAATTCTACTCAGTCACCTCTCATCCTTTATTGAAATTCTTAGCTGTCAATCTTGCTTCATAAGACATTCTCCAATCTAAGCAACATCCTGGTAAAGTCTCCTCTGCATCCTCTCTGTAACTTCGACATCCATCCTGCAGTGAAGTGACCAGAAATGAACACAATATGGCAAGTGTGGTACAATCGGTTTTACAGACCTGCAACATTACCAGACAGCACTTGAACTCAATACCTGACTAACGAAGGTCAGCACATGATTCTCCCTCTTTCCACTCTATCAACCTGTGCAGCAACCTTAAGGGATCTATGGACTTCAACCCCAAGATCCCTTTGATCCTCCACACTGCAATTAACCAATACTCCACTTTCAAGTTTGTCCTTCCTCAGTGCATTACTTCACACTTATCCAGACTGAACTCTATCTACCCCTGCCTACCAAATGCCTTCCTAAAATCCATATGCACCAGATCCACTGCCTTACCTCATCAATTTCATTTGTCACCTCTTTGAAAAACTCATTGAGGTATTTGAGACACAACCTGCCTCTCATAAAGCCATGCCTTGAGAAGACTATGCTTCACTAAATGCTCCTCAATCCTCTCTAAAGAATCCTCTCAAAATGTTTGCCCTCCAATGACATAAAACTCACTGGTCTATTATTCCCAGAATTCTTCTTGTTACATTCCTTCATTTGACATTCTCCAATCTTCCAGTACCTCTCCTGTGGCCAAGAAGAAAGCAAAAATAATTGCCAGTGCCCCTGCAATCTCTTTGCTTGCTTCCTCTAGCACCCTGGGGTATATCACACCCAGTCCCAAGAACTTGTCTCCCAGAATATTTTGTAGAAAGTCCAGCACTTACTTTCTTAACCTCAACATGCTCCTATTAGCACATTAGTCTGTTCTATACTGATCTCACATTCATCAAGGTCCCTCTCCCCAGTGAACACTAAAGAAAAGTATTAATTTATGCCTCCAGGCACATGTTCCCTCCTTTATCCTTAAGTGACCGTAGCCTCACACTCGTCATACTTCCGTTCTTCATGTAAGCATAGAATGCCTTAGGGATTTCCTTAATCCTATTTGCCAAGGCTTTATCATTCCCCTTCTAGCTCTCCTAAGTCCTTTATTAAATATGTTCCCGTCCACCATACAACTCTCATGACCCTTTCTTGATTTTTGGTTCCAAAGCTTCTTCCTCTTGACTAACTGTTCCATCTCTCTCGTCAACCATGGCTCCTTTATCTATCTCCTTTTCCCTGTGTCAGTGAGAAGATTCTAACCAGGACCAACACAAGTCCCTAAACATCCTCCACATTTCTGCTGTGCATTTCTCTGAGAATTTAATCCCACTAGTTCCCATATTAGACCTTCCCCAATTAAATACTTTACCTTTTTGCCCAATTCCCATCCTTGTCCATAGCTAGGGAGTTATGGTCAATTTCACCAAAATGCTCCCCCCCCCAAAAAAGAGGTCAGCCTCTCTTCTAATTGACTTGCCCACACCTGACAAATTCTGCCCCATCAGAACCTTTTGCCTGAAGTTAATATTAGGGAAGTTCAAGTCTCCCACGAGAACAACCTCTTATTTTTGCTCCTTTCCAAAACCTGCTTAAACATCTGCTCCTCAATGGCTCTGTGGCTATTTTGGGGGCTGACAGAATACTCCCAATAGAGTAAGCGTTCTCTTTCGGTTTCTGACTTCCACCACACAGAATGCTTCCTCCTTTCCACCATGTCCTCCCTTTCTGCGGCTGCGATACTTGATTCAAAATTTCTTCATTGTCATGTAATAGTACAAAACATGTAATATTAAATGAAATTACTGTCTGGCCAAGGCAGACAAAGAGTCATCATTAGTTTTGCCCGGCACCCTTTACAGTAAGAAAGAGTGCCCCTCAGATACACACAATGTCCGAGGAGTCACGTCCAGCACTCCCGCAGCCTCTGCAGCTGATGAAAACCATCTCTGATTAGCAATGCCTCGACCACCTTCCCCCATCTTATTTCAGATTTCTAGTACCAGAGACACATTGTTTCTGAAACAGCATTAGTTCCAGGTTCTCTACGTTACTCATACACAAATTGCCATTCACCACTGATGACTCAAATACCTTGTACTCCCAGCCCAATAGCATTATGGAAATATCTGCAAAACACCATAGAACATAAGAAATAGGAACAGGAGTCGGCCATCTGGCCTGTCGAGCTTGCTCCGCCATTAATACGATCATGGTTGATCTGATCATTGACTAAACTCCACCTACCTGCCTTCCCCCCCTCCCCCCATATCCCTTAATTACTTTTTTAAAGTAAAAATCTCTCTAACTGAACCTTAAATATGTCTAATGAAGTAGCCTTAACTGCTTCCCTAGACAGAGAATTCCACAAATTCACTACTTTCTGGGAAAAACAATTTTTCCTCATCTCCATCTTAAATGAACTCCCCTGAATCTTGAGGCTGTGTTCCCTAGTTCTGGTCTCACCTACCAGTGAAAACAATTTCCTGCCTCTATCTTAACCATCCCTTTCATTATTTTATACGTTTCTACAAGATCTCCTCTCATTCTTCTGAATTGGAGTGAGTATAATCCCAGGCGATTTAGTCTTTCTTCGTAGGTCAACCCCCTCATCTCCGGGATCAACCTGGTGAACCTCCTCTGGACTGCCTCCAAGGCCAGTATATCCCTCCTGAAGGATGGAGACCAAAACTGCACACAGTTCTCATGATGCAGCCTCACCAGTGCCTTATATAGTTGCAGCATGACCTCCCTGATCTTGAATTCAATTCCTCTAGCAATTCCATTTGTCTTCTTAATAACCTGTTGTATCTGCAACCCAACTTTTTGCGATTTATGCACAGGCACTCCCAAGTCCTTCTGCACTACAGCAGGCTGCAATTTTTCATCATTTAAATAATAATCTGTTCTTCTATTTTTCCTTCCAAAGTGGATGACCTCACATTTACTAACATTGTACTTCATCTGCCAGATCTTTGCCCATTCACCTAATTTAACTATATTCTTCTGCAGCCTCTCCACGTCCTCTGTACAATTCGCTTTTCCACTCAATTTAGTATTATCCACAAACTTGGCTACACTACACTCTGTCTCCTCTTCCAAACAGTGAACAACTGCAGGCCCAGCACCAACTCACTTACCACTGTCTGCCAATCAGAAAAACACCCACTTATCCTGACTCTCTGCCTTCTGTCAGTTAACCAATCCTCAATCCATGCTAATATACCTCCCCAACTCCATTCATCTCGATCTTATTGATGTCTCTTGTGCAGCACCTTATCAACCTATTCCCCTCTATCTACCACACCCATATCCTCAAAGAACTCCAGCAAGTTTGTCAAACAAGACCTGCCCTTTCTGAATCCATGCTTTTTCTGCCTGATGGAACCCCTTTGTTCTAAATGTCTCACCATTTCATCCTTAATGACAGCTTCATGCATTCTCCCGACTACAGACAATAGTTACCCATCTTCTGCCTAAATCCCATTTTTAAAAAGTGGTGTGACATTTGCTGTCTTCCAATCTGCCGGAACCTGTCCAGAATCCAGAGAATTTTAGTAAATGGCTACCATTTCATCAGCTATAACTCCCGCCATTTCCTTCAGTACCTGGGATGCATCCCATCAGGGCCAGGGGATTTGTCCATTTTCAGTCCCATTAGTTTGCTCATGACCATCTCTTTTCTAACATTTATTTTATCGAGGCCCTCACCTCCCTTCGCATCCCTATCACCACTCTTTGGCATGCCGGACTTGTCTTCCAATATGAAGACTGACAAAATATCTGTTAATGCCTTGGCCATTTCCTCATTACTAAATATCAATCTCCCTTTCTCATCTTCCAAGGGAGCCATGTTGACTCTAGTCACCCTCTTCCGTTTCATATATTTAAAAATATTTGCAATCTGTTTTTATATTTTGTGCTAATTTCCCTTCAGAATCCTTCTTCCCTTTCCTTATTTCCCATTTAGTTGTCCTTTGTTCCCTTTTAAAGTTTTCCCAATCCTTCAGTTTACCAATTCTCTTGGCAACTTTGTACACGAGCTTTTAATTTTATACTTTCCTTTATTTCTTTAGTTAACCAAGGCTGACCCTTCCCTCTTACTGCCCTTATTTTTTTTTTAAAAAAGGAATATACTTTTGTTTAGCAACTGTTCCTCAACTCTTCTGCCAACTAGCCTGTGCTCCCAGTCCATGCTGACCACAATTCCTCCCTCATCCTGTAGTAGTCTCCCCTGTTCAAGCATAATACACTCGTTTTAGATCTATTGGACCCTGTATGAGAAATTAAATACCATGATCATTTTTTTTTCCCAAGGGGGTCCCTAACTACTAGATCGTTAATTTTACCCATCTCATTGCACAATACTAGATCTAAAATAGCATTCTCCCTTGTTGGTTCCTTGCCATTGTGAATGAAAACAATCATCAAGAACATCTAAATGGCAATAAAACCAACCTTGCCAATAACACCCACACACAAAAAATGACTTTTTTTGCAAACTAACCTAATGAACAATCCTTCTATTCTTTTTACATCCAAAATTTCATGAAGTAGGGACAGAGAAAATGTGCAATATTTTATATTGAAATTGTTAGTGATTTTTTTTTAAAAATCCAGCAAGCATGCAAAATACCAGGGAGTCATAGATTTGAAAACATGACAAATCCCAACAAACTGATGACCCACTTCCAGAATTTTGAAAGAGGTGGTGTCTGGTTGTCATCTTCTAAAATTGTATACATCCTGGAATGAATCTTGAAAATCGAAAGATAGGAAATGTGATCCTACTATTAAAGAAAAGGAGGCAAAGAATATTGAACGA
This sequence comes from Narcine bancroftii, assembly GCF_036971445.1. Classification (NCBI taxonomy): domain Eukaryota; kingdom Metazoa; phylum Chordata; class Chondrichthyes; order Torpediniformes; family Narcinidae; genus Narcine; species Narcine bancroftii. Next base: position 207,685,796 of record NC_091475.1, read on the forward strand.
CCGACCTGACGTTGGGAAAATGCAGAAATCCGTAATATAAATATTCCAACATCAAGATGAGCAGAAATAATCATAGTTCAAAAGGAAATTGCGTTCGACAAACCTGTAATGGTTCTGAGGATGTATTGAGTAGACTAGATGAGATGAGATCAGAGCATGTCATGTATTTGGATTTCATGAAGGCTTTTGATAATGACCCACTTGGATGGGATGGCAGTTTCCACAGAAGAAAGATTAAATAGGCTAGGCCTCTATTCTTCAGTTTCAGAATCCACTTCATTGATTTTTTTTTCCTCTGTATTGCAGCTTGTTTACATTACTTTATTTCTTTACATGTGTACACTGAGTCAGGTTTTTTGTGCAATGCCAATAAGTAGTAATTCTGCCTTACCTGCAGGAAAAAGAATCTCAGCATCATACATGATGTCATGTATATACTCTGTGCCAACCAACCAGCCAGAGTGTTCACGGTCATTTTCAACCTCTCATTGCTGCAGTCAGAGGTTCCCACCTGCTTCAAAAGGGCATCAATCATCCCGGTACCCAAGAAGAGTAGTGTGAGCTGCCTCAACAACTACCACCCAGTAGCACTAATGTTTTGATAGGCTGGTCATGGCCAGAATTGGCACGTACCTAAGCAAAGATCCGGACCCACTGCAATTCGCCCATCGTCACAATCGCTCTACAGTAGATGCAATTTCGCTGGGTCTCCACTCAGCTCTCAATCACCTCAAAAACAACAATTTATACATACAGCTTCTCTTCATAGACTACAGCTCGGCTTTCAATGCCATTATTCCCTCAGTGCTGATCAAGTAGCTACAAACTCTCGGCCTCTGTACCCCGCCCCCCCCCCCCCAACTGGATCCAAGACTTTCTCATCGAAAGACCATAGTCAGTACGAATTGCAAACAATGTCTCCTCCTCACTGATTATCAGCACAGGCTCAACCCAAGGATGCTTACTTCACCCACTGCTCTACTCATTATACACCTAAGGGCATGACTCTGTGAATAGGCACAATTCCAATGCTATCTACAAGTTTGCCGATGACACCGCAGTTGTCAGCAGAATCCAAACGGCAATGAGGAAGCATACAGAAGGGAGATAGATCAGTCTGTTGAGTGGTGCCACACCAACAACCTTGCGTTCAAAGTTAGCAAAACCAAGGAGATGATTGTGGAATTCAGGAGGAAATCAGGGAATGTGACCCAGTCCTCAGTAGTGCAGAGGTCAAGAACCTCAAATTTCTGGGTGTCAACTCTCCAAGGATCTGCCCTGGAGCCTCCACGTCGATGCAATCACAAAGAAGGCTCGCCTGCGGCTATACTTTGAGGTGTTTTGAGGAGATTTTCTGTATGTCACCGAAAACCTTTGAAAACTTCTACAGGTGAACTATGGAGAGCATTCTGGCTGATTCCATCACTGCCTGGTATAGAGGCGTCAACATCTCAGAACAAGAATAAACTCTAGAGGGTTGTAAACTCAGCCTCCAGCATCACAGACACCATTGAAGACATCATGAGGTGGTATCTTAAAAAAGCAGCCTCTATCCTCAAAGACTCCCATCACCCAGGCTACACCCTCTTCATTCTGCTATCATCGAAAGGTACAGGGGCCTAAAGACAAGCACTCAGCAACACAAGGACAACTTCTTCCCCGCTGCCATCAGATTCCTGAATAATCAATGATACTGCCTTACTTCTTGTGCACTATAATTGTTTTTTTTAATAGTAATGTTGTAAGATCGTTATGATTTGTACGTTTACACTGTGACGCTGCCGCAAAAACACCGATTTTCATGACTTGTTCACGACCATAAATACTGATTCAGACAAATCTGAATCTTTAGTCCCTTTTTCCACTGGGACAGGGTCCAGTGGAAAAAGAAAACTGTCAGCATGCCGGCGTCAAATGATGGGATTAACCACCTCTACCCCTACTTGTATTCCTGGTGTCAGCTGACGCCAACGTGCTGATAAGACCAGTGGAAAAGGGACAGCAGAAAGTCACCTGTTTCCAGATGAAGGTAGAACTTCCGATTCCCGGGGATGAGTTATGTCCCAGTTAAGGGTGGTCCAGTGGAAACTGCACAAAGGGCTTCCCATCCTGGGACACTGCACAGCCGATTAACTGGGATGCCAGTGGAAAAGGGTCTTTTGGAATTTTCTACCCCAGATACTTGGAGGTTCTGTCACTAACTAATCAAATGTCAGCTCAATACATTTTTGGATAGTAGGGGAATCAATAAAATGGCCTTGTTAGAAAATCATCTATAACTGCTGAATGTCAGAATACGCTGGAGGGGTCTGCTCCTATATCTTATGACCAAATAAGGATTGTAATTTATTTGTAAAGAGGGAGCAAATACATTTTAAATGACTGACTGCTTCAGTTTTTACAATTTGGCATGAAGCAACATCCTTCATGGCATTTCTTTATGATAGCATTCTCTTGAATGATCAGTCTCAATGCAACAGTTTCTAATCTGACCCCAAAGAGAAGGGACCAAGTATAAACTCAGAAACTACTGGTGACTCAAAGGGAGGAGAAAGCTTTCAGGAACATTAATTTGGAATATGATTAATAGTAACCTGGAGGAGTATGGATTTACTAAGGTAAGTCAACACAAATTAAAAAGGGCAAAGCATAGTGAACAAATTTGACAGAATTTTTGATGGGATCATAATTAGGGTGATGAGGGAAAAGCAGACTTCCAGACGGTTTTTGATAAAATATCGCATATCCCGCTTGTAGCGAGAGCTGAAGCAAATGACAATAAAGTGACATTGGTAGTATTAATAGAAAATAGTTGGCTAAGACAACTGAGAGTCAATGGTATTACCATGCAACACAGGTCAGGCCACAACTGAAGTATTTTCCTCGTTTGATGATGTCATTATGGAAAGGATGTGGTCATTCAAGAGGATCGAGAAAAGGTTTACGAAACCCGTTCTTGGGTTACAAGATCAGTTACCAAGGATAAATCTGAGAGCTTGGGTCTGCTTTCTTTCAAAAACGTTGAATGTAGATTTGATAGACACAAAATGCCAAGAGGTCTGTATGAAAATCAGACAAACTCCACTGGCAGTAGAGTCAAGGTTTAGAGGTTCATGGGGATGTGAAACAACAGGGAAGAGAATTAAGAGTGGCATTCTTTTTTAGAAGACACGGTTGGAATCTGGAATGCACTACCCAGAGAGGTGATGGAGAAAATTCAGTTGTGGCCTTCAACATGAAACTGGTGTCAGCTGACGCCAACGTGCTGATAAAACCAGTGGAAAAGGGACAGCAGAAAGTCACCTGTTTCCAGATGAAGGCAGAACACTCCGATCCCCGGGTTTTCCACCTGCACCTGTTGATGTCTCATGTTTATGGTTGTGCACATTATGGTTAAATAATTGAAAGGCCATGGAGAAAGAACTCGAACTCGGAGCCCATGAATTGGTCTGCTCGATGAAGAGCTGACACAAACACAATGAGCCAATCTGCTAATTCTGCGTTGTAACCATTCCACAATTCTATTGCTGACTCACCTCCAACAGGAGATTCATCGTCTAGCCTTGCGATTACTGCAAGAAGGTTCAAGAATTCTCCGCAGCTCTCTCACGTGCACTCTCCGTCATTCTCCTTGTGGACCCATCTCCACGCTTAAACTCACCCCCCACAAAGGAAATTGCAGATAGAACCATAGAACACTACAGTACAGAAACAGGCCCCTTCAGCCCTTCTAGTCAGTGCTGAACCACTTTTTTGTACCTGGATTTCAGATGCTGGAAATCAGAAGTCTGAAATGGTGGGGGACGGGGGGACGGGGGGACGGGGGGACGGGGGGACGGGGGGACGGGTCCACCAGTTCGGCAGCATCCAAGGAGAAAAGGACATAATTAATGTTTCAGAATAGCAATGTCTTTCATTGAGCCATCGACGCAGAACATTGTTTTATTTTTACTACACTTCAATTTTGTTTGACTCCATGAATGAGTCAACCCCTTTAAAAGAATCCAGCTTTGTCAATGACCACATTAATCTTCCTGGCTAATGTTCAAAGTTGAACCAAACTACCTGCCATTTGAATTGCCACCTATTCCAACTAAAATCAACACACCTCTGCTTTTGTCAGATAATTATTGAATATTCCATAGAAAAGTTATTTAATCATCATTTTTAATATATGGTTTCACAAATCTAGAACTCAAAATGAAAAATCAGAACTATTTCTGTGACCTTGGGTCACAAATAACTATATTAATTAAAAACACAATGCTGGAGAAACTCAGTATTTTATATTGCAAATATAAAGATACATAATCAACGTTGTGAAGGCCTCAAGCCCAAAACAGTTATCTTTGCGATATAAAGTCCACTATTTTACCTGCTGAGTTTCTCCACTTCAACCACGGTGACTGCAGACTTTCGTATTTTACTTTTAACTATATTAATACTTTTCTAAATAGGATATTAAATTATTTTTTTTCTGGAAATTAAACAACTACGTTATTACACAAATTAAACAAATAGAATTGTACTGCAGCAATTTTACAATTCTTTGGCTTCCATCAGCAAACTTACATCCCACAAAGGTTAAAAAAAAAAAGCTTGTAATTGTAGGATCTGAAACATTCAAAACCAAAGGGTAAAAATTCTGAAAACTATTTTTTCTCTTCCCAATATGCCACACTCTGAGTTTAATATCTGCTGCAACCCCTGTGATTGCCTGCGTCAGGTTGTCCTAACCAGTTTAATGACACATATATTGAAATGCAGTGAGGTGGGCATGTTATGTAACTATTGCAAATTAGTCACCACTCTTCAGAGCCAACCACCCCACTCAGTTGAAGGGCCAATGCCAGCCGGATGCTTGGTTAGTGAGCTATACATGTTCTACTTTCTCAACCAACCATCGTGGCATGCCAGCAACCCAAGTTCAAACCTGACCTCTGGTGTGGAGATTGCACATGCTCTCTGTTACCATGTGGATAGCTCCTGGATTTCCAATCTCCTACCACATCCCATAAATGTACACAGGCCAATTGACCTCTAAATTGCCGTGATGTATACAAGTGTTTGCTTGCATCAGAATGGGGTGAGGGGGAAATCTGAGGACAACAAAACAGAATTAGCATCAGTGTGTCTTTTAGCATTTGTCTGTGGGGTCCTACTGCCCAGCCCTCAATGCAAATTTAAACAGTCTTTTCATTGAAGACCCATGCCTAGATGGTGGTCCCCCTACTTGGTAGGTGCAGGCTTCAAAGAACTGGTGAACCAGCACAGGGCACTGAAGCAGAACATTCCCCACCCCTAAATGAGAAGCCTAGGAAAGGACTCTACAGGGGAGGGGACTACAGCAGCAGACCAGTGGGGGGGGGGTTCTGGTGTCTGAAGAACTATGGATTTGCTAGTTGGAACCAGGTCTCAGGAGGGCTTCTGAAGTTCTGACAACTTCTTAATTGCATTGTAAGTTTGGAAGCAGGAGTTGAGGAGAGGAACTGGAATGCCTGATGCTTGGGTTCACTACTGGGACCGACAGGAGATCGTGCAGCTGTGAAATTTACAGAATCGTAGGTGGCAGTTGCCTCAGAGGTGGATCCATCCTCTAAAGGGACTCTCTTTGGTAACTCTCTCATCTTGATAATGGTGCTAGAGGTGACTCTTTATGCACCTTTACAGGGCAAAGAGAAGTAAACATTTTGTGCACATGTCAATAAAAGAATCTTGCATTATCTTGAATCTTTTAAACATGTGCTTGATTGTTAGTGCAAACTTGGTGAAACAAAGGCACCATATCTGCAATATGACACCCATGAAACTAGGATCAAATTGATAGAGGGGGCCAAATGCCACCAGCACCCCGGACTGAAATCGTAATTTATATTTATGTCATCAGTAGAAGAGAGCGACAGAGTCAACATGACTGCCTCACAGGGAAAGGAGCCCATAAAATTCGAGCAGAGTTCGAAGCAGAGAAAAGGTTGAGAATGGCTGCCTTTCAGCTATCACCCAATTCAAGGACAATCAATATCAGCATTGCCTACACTCTGCGTGCAAATAAGTAAAGTGCGAAGGACGCAAAATTACCCACTTTCCTCGGGCAGTTTTGGCAATTGGGAATTGAACTCGCCCTTGTGCCGGGTCCCAAAAATTAAATGTCAAATTGGAAGCAGAGAGTTGGCAATGCTTATTGTTGTTGATCAGGAAGCAAGAAAAAAAAAGAAATCCTAAGCAACATGCAAGCATTCCCACCATTTCCAAATGGTATTTATATCATACACAGTGTGACTGCCCCTGAAGTCACCTAGAGGACACGCAAAATGCAACCATGAGACATCAACAGGTGCAGGTGGAAAACTAGGAACCCCCCCCCTCACCCCAACCCTAAGGGGCAACCATGAGACATCAACAGGTGCAGGTGGAAAACTAGGAACCCCCCCTCACCCCAACCCTAAGGGGCAACCATGAGACATCAACAGGTGCAGGTGGAAAACTAGGACCCCCCCCCCTTTCCCCAACCAGTATCCAAGGGGCAACCATGAGACATGAACAGGTGCACGTGGAAAACTAGACCTCCCCCCACCCCAACCAGTATCCAAGGGGCAACCATGAGACATGAACAAGTGCAGGTGGAAAACTAGGGACCCCCCCCCCCTTACCCCAACCAGTATCCCAGGGACAACCATGAGACATGAACAGGTGGAGGTGGGAAACTAGACCTCCCCCCCACCCCAACCAGTGTGCAAGGGGCAACCATGAGACATGAACAGGTGGAGGTGGGAAACTAGACCCCCCACCCCCCACCCCAACCAGTGTGCAAGGGGCAACCATGAGACATGAACAGGTGGAGGTGGGAAACTAGACCCCCCACATTCCATCCTCAATGTCTCCCCACAGATGTGAATGCACCAATTTCCAAGGCGGGGGGGCGTTGTAAAAGTCTGGCCCATCCTCTGGCAGATCAACCACACTTGAGAAAATGTGTGAGAAGCGGGTCTGAGGCTCGTCCAATGTTTCCGTTTCAATGGAGAGGCGATGGGAGGTTCACTCACGGGGGGGGGGTTGGGGGATGGGGTGGGGGGGGTGGGGGATGGGGTGGGGGGGTGTGGGGGGTGGGGGGGTGGGGGATGGGGTGTGGGGGATGGGGTGTGGGGGGGTGGGGGATGGGGGTGTGGGGGGTGGGGGATGGGGTGGGGGGGGTGGGGGATGGGGTGGGGGGGGTGGGGGATGGGGTGGGGGGGGGTGGGGGATGGGGGGGTGCGGGGTGGGGGGTGGGGTGTGGGGGGTGGGGGATGGGGTGTGGGGGATGGGGTGGGGGGGTGGGGGATGGGGTGGGGGGGTGTGGGGGATGGGGTGGGGGATGGGGTGGGGGGGTGGGGGATGGGGTGGGGGGGGTGGGGGATGGGGTGGGGGGGGGGGTGGGGGGGGATGGGGTGGGGGGGGGGGTGGGGGGGGATGGGGTGGGGGGGGTGGGGGATGGGGTGGGGGGGTGTGGGGGATGGGGTGGGGGATGGGGTGGGGGGGGTGGGGGATGGGGGATGGGGTGGAGGGGGTGGGGGATGGGGTGGGGGGGGGTGGGGGATGGGGGTGGGGGGGGGTGGGGGGGACGTGCAGGTCGCCAGCCCCACTCCTTCTGAGCGAAATGTTAACAAGAGTTAAACTCACAAAACTCGGCCACGTAAAAGGACACGGCGTAGTTCTCCTCGCACCAGTCCAGGGTCGAGGTCGGCGCTCCCCAGTAGCCGGGCCTGTCATGGATGGGGCGCCATGTTTGAAGTCTGAGACGGGGCCGGCCGAGGCGGGAGGAGGAGGAGGAGCCGCCGTCGCCATGACGACCCGCCACTGTCAATCACGGATCGGGACCACGCCCCCGGGTGACGTGGCCAGGAGGGCGAGGCCACGCCCCTTCGCTCAGTCCGCAGGAAAATTTGGGCATGGTGCAAGCCTGCAGCGGGAGGAAAGCAGAATAATAGGTGGCCCCAGACTAGAAGGGCTGAAGGGCCTGCTTCTGTGCTGTGGATGGGTGTGCAGTGATATGGTCCGGCTGCGGGTCAGTCGGACGAGGCAGAATAATTTGTTTTTAAGATATCTTCATTGAAGTTTCTTTGGCTTGGCTTCGCGGACGAAGGTTTACGGAGGGGTATGTCCACGTCCGCTGCAGGCTCGTTTGCTGGACAGGCAGGCACGGTTGCAGCGGTGGCGAGGGAAAATGGGTGGGTTGGGGTTGGGTGTTGGGTTTTTCCTCCTTTGTCTTTTGTCAGCGAGGTGGGCTCCTGCGGTCTTCTTCCAAGGAGGTTGCTGCCCGCAGTTTACCATAATGCAAAAATTAAACAACTGAGTTACAAGAAATAGAAATAAAAACACCCCGACGAGGTTGGACAAAAAACTAACTTGTGGGTATCAAGCAGCTCCCACCTGGAAAGAGACAGCGCAGCATCAAAGCTTATAACAATCCTAAAAATGTAGATGGTGGTAACGGTCCATAAAAGGGCCCCCATACCTGGAGGGAATTAGTATTTGAATCTTGAGCAGCAGATCTAACTGGAGTCATTGTACTCGTTTGTGGGATGTACAGACACTGAGTTTAATTGCTGAACAATTCAGTTCAGTTTGGTTCAAACGCCGTTATCCACGGAATAATACTGCCGCAGTCTAGAAGGCTGCAAGGGCCTGTTTCTGTGCTGTTGTGTTCTGTGGTTCCATGTGTCGGGACTCTTTATCGAGACAGGTAAATAGGAGGTTATATTTTGTATATGGGGGGGGGAAAGAGGGGCCAAGAGGTGATAGGGTATTGGACAAAGAGGTGAAGGAATTCAGTCTGTCACAATTTTAATAGGAAGTGTATTACTGTGCCAATAAGCACCAGGACTTGCATTGAGAGGAGCCTTCCCAATCAGATCCTTTCTGTACAACCAGAACATCACCCACAATAGACGTTTTCTACTAGATGACTGCGGTGGAGTGGAGACAGTCGCCCACCTCTTTGCATACTGTGGATTTGCTAAGAGTGAGTGGAGAAGGACGCAAAGATCCTTGTCACATTTCATCTCCAGCTGCTGTACTGTTCCCCCGAAGATGCACGTAGAGACAGAGATCCAGGGCTGCTGGAAGACCATCAACTCGGTCAATGAAAGATGCCCTATCTGCCCAAAAAACTTGTTGGCCTTCCAGCACACAGAGGTGTCGGTGAGGAATGCTGCTGACTGGCGCTTTCCAGGCTGCAGGAGGATGTGCTGAGGGATGCCCTGAGGCTTGGCACAGCCAATGAGAGGGCCTGTGGGAAAGGACGACATTCTTGAGTTCTTCTGTTACCGGGCAATTCCCTCAAACAACGGAGGTGGAGTGTAACTACAAGGAGCCATATTAATCCAATGTAGCAAATTAGAGGGCCCTGCCCTACTATCACTAGCATGTTTCCTGCTGAATCAGAGGTTCGATCACTCCTGATCACTGCTATACTACTATAGGGAATGCCTGTCGTTCCTTCCCAAGACCACATTTTGGCAAGTTGAACCACTTGGCAGCACTTCTGCTCCCTACATAAAAAGCAAGGCTGAGGATTGCCTTGAGTCAGTGGATTGGGCTGTGTTCAACAACTCGGCTGAGGACTTGAATCATTACACCAGGGTCATGACAGGCATTATTAAAACAGCTGTGTGTTCCTACAAAATCATTCAGTGTTTTCCCCAGTTGGTATTTCTGGATTAACATTGAAATCCAGAACCTGCTGAGAGCCAGATCAGAGGCTCTAAAGTCCAGAGTTCAACAAGCGATGCAGGTATGATCTCTGGAAAGTCATCTCCTGGGTGAAGTGGAGATTCCGGACTAGAATGGAATCAACAAGGGATGTGCACAGCCCACTATAACCCACTATAAAGCCAAATCCGCTAGGCTGCACTTTGAAATGGGCTCAATGCCTTCTATTCCCGCACTGACCACCAGTAAAAGGAGGATCCACTGCACACGCCCATGTCTCCTGATCCTTTACTGTCAGTATTTGTATATGACGTGCAGGCTGCCTTCAGGTGAGTGAATCCAAGGAAAGTGTATGATCCAGACGGAGTTCCTGGCCAAGTATTGAAAACCTCTGCTGACCAACTGACTAATGTTTTCATGGATATCTTCTCACTACGACAGTGTGTGGTACCCACCTGTTTCTATCAAGCATCAAATGTACAGGTGCCCAAGCAGCATGTGGTATCCTGCCTTAAGGATTGGCGACCAGTGGCATAAAGTGTTTTGAAAGGCTGGTGTTGAAGCATTTCAGCTCCTGTCTGAATGGTGACTTGGATCCATTCCAATTTGCCTGCCATAACAACAGGTCTATGCAGATGGCATGTCATTAGTTCTTTACAAAACCAGGAACATCTGGACAGCAAAGACGCACACATCAGGATGCTCTTTACTGACTACAACTCAGCATTGAACACCATCATCCCCTCAAAACTGATCCATTAACACCAAAATCTGAGCCTCAACATCCCACTGTGTAATTGAATCCTGGATTTCCTCACCTCCAGACCGCAGTCAGTTTCGATTGGCTAAAATGGGGGTTAGGGCAATGTACCAGTGGTACATTTGCACTTTTCAGGGGGTACATTGGGTCTGAGAGATTAACCACTACTGTACAATACATGGTGTTGTAATCCACAGTCAGATTGCACAATGTCATTTTTTTAAATCCTTAATTTTTAGGGGTACACGGGAACCTATAAAGGAACATAGGAAGTAGGAACAGGAGTCGGCCAAAATGGCCCATCGAGCCTGCTCCGCCATTCAATACGATCATAGCTGATCGAATTTATGACCTCACTCCACCTACCTGCTTTCTCCCCATATCCCCTAATTCCTCAATCATGTAAAAATTTATCTAACCAATTTTTAAATATGTTTAATGAGGCAGCCTCAACCACTTCCCTGGTTAGAGAATTCCAAACATTCACTACTCTCTGGGAAAAACTATTTTTCCTCATCTCTGTCCTAAATCTACTCCCCCGAATCAAAAAGATTGGGAACCCCTGGGCTAAAACATCTCCTCCACATCTCTATCAGCAATGGAGCACCAGAGGGATGAGTACTCATCTCTCTGCTCTACTTACTCTATCCGTTTTCAAAACGGTCAACCAGTTTACCTATCTCGGCTGCACCATTTCATCAGATGCAAGGATCGACAATGAGATAGACAACAGACTCGCCAAGGCAAATAGCGCCTTTGGAAGACTACACAAAAGAGTCTGGAAAAACAACCAACTGAAAAACCTCACAAAGATAAGCGTATACAGAGCCGTTGTCATACCCACACTCCTGTTCGGCTCCGAATCATGGGTCCTCTACCGGCACCACCTACGGCTCCTAGAACGCTTCCACCAGCGTTGTCTCCGCTCCATCCTCAACATCCATTGGAGCGCTTACACCCCTAACGTCGAAGTACTCGAGATGGCAGAGGTCGACAGCATCGAGTCCACGCTGCTGAAGATCCAGCTGCGCTGGATGGGTCACGTCTCCAGAATGGAGGACCATCGCCTTCCCAAGATCGTGTTATATGGCGAGCTCTCCACTGGCCACCGTGACAGAGGTGCACCAAAGAAAAGGTACAAGGACTGCCTAAAGAAATCTCTTGGTGCCTGCCACATTGACCACCACCAGTGGGCTGATAACGCCTCAAACCGTGCATCTTGGCGCCTCACAGTTTGGCGGGCAGCAACCTCCTTTGAAGAAGACCGCAGAGCCCACCTCACTGACAAAAGGCAAAGGAGGAAAAACCCAACACCCAACCCCAACCAACCAATTTTCCCTTGCAACCGCTGCAATCGTGTCTGCCTGTCCCGCATCGGACTTGTCAGCCACAAACGAGCCTGCAGCTGACGTGGACTTTTTACCCCCTCCATAAATCTTCGTCCGCGAAGCCAAGCCAAAGAAGAAGACTTACTCTATACCAATGGCTGTGTAGCTAAGTACTCCAACACCATATATACATTTGCTGACAATGCCAGGGTGGCCATTCCAAAGGAGGACATGGTCATAGGTTACCATATATTGCCACACACACACATACACATATTACACACACACACACACAAACTCACACACACACATAGAGTGAATTTGCATTTGTTGCTTTTGCAATACTATTTAAATTAAACCTATGACCATGTCCTCCTTTGGAATGGTCACCCTCAGCATACAGGAGGGAGACTGAAAGACTGTCTAAATGATGTATCAACAGCAACTTCTCACTCAATGTCAACAAGACGAAGTAACTGATTGTAGACTTTGTGGTGACATGTAATTACACCTCTAGGTCACCAGGGGTCATCCCAGTGACCTTGTCTATAAAGCAGTCCAGAGCTACAGTCTAGTCTTCCAGGTTTGTCTTGCAGAGAATCAAGACCTCTTAGTGTACATATTAGTGTATTAAAGCTCTCTTATACTCGCACTGCTGTTGTGGTTATTGTCAGTACAATTTAATAAACTAATATGTACACTAAGAGGTCTTGTATCTCTGCAAGTCAAACCTGGAAGAAGAAGAATGCCATGTGCAGCCGGCCATCTTGGAAAAATGCTACAAAGCAGAGGACACAGGTTTCAGGAGATGAATATGATGCCGAGTACTATCGGATCGAAGGACACTCCAGACTTGCTTCCCTATGCATGAATCAGGCGAGTCCACACAATTTATCTGACACCACTGTGTGCATCAAAATTAATGATGTGAGGGTAAATTGCTTAATAGATAGTGAAAGCACTGAAAGTTTTATTGATCAGGGGTTAGTCAACCGCCTTGCCCTCCCCACATGCCCGAGTGGGCACCAGATCCTGTTAACAGCCAGCAGCCTTGCGGCTGAGGTAAAACAGTTTTACAGGGTTACTCTAGAAATCCAGGGCACAAAATACGAAGGGTTCAAATTACTAGTACTCCCTCACCTCTGTGCCCCGGTACTATTGGGGTTAGATTTTCAGTGCCAGTTAGAAAGCAGTACAATAGTGCACAACGGGCCTCACCCCCCCACTACGCCTTAAGAAGAAACAACACTGCAGCTTGTCTGTCCTGAACATAGAATCCCCTCCGCTGTTCACACACCTGACCCCAGAATGCACACCAATAGCCACAAAGAGCAGGAGGTACAGACCGAGGGACAGAGCCTTCATTAGGACAGAGGTCCGCAGGCTACTACAGGAGGGCATCATAGAGCAGAGCACCAGCCCCTGGAGAGCCCAGGTGCACATGGTAGTGGATTACAGCCAGACAATCAACAAACTTACACAACTAGATGCCTACCCCCTGCAACGCATAGCAGACATAGTCAACAACATTGCGCAGTATAAGGTATTCACCACCATAGACCTGAAGGCAGCATACCACCAACTGCCCATTAGAAACAGAGATCGCATTTACACGGCATTTGAGGCAGACGGTAGGCTGTATCAATTTCTGCGACTTCCCTTCGGTGTCACCAATGGAGTGTCCCTTTTTCAGAGAGGAATGGACCAAATAGTAGATGATTTCCAACTGAAAGCAATGTTCCCCTACTTAGACAATGTGACAATCTGTGGCCACACTCAGGAGGATCATGACATGAATTTAAAACGCTTCTTCCAGGCAGACAAGGAAAGGAACCTAACGTACAACAGGGACAAATGCGTCTTTAGCACCAGGAAGTTGCCAATCCTGGGCTACATAGTGTAGAATGGGAAAATCAGCCCAGACCCAGCCCATATGCGCCCTCCCCTAGACCTCCCAGTGCCACACACGCTGAAAGCACTAAAAAGGTGTTTGGGATTGTTCGTTTACTACACCCAATGGGTCCCCAACTATGCTGACAGGGCCCGCCCACAGAAAAGCCTCAGTGTTCCCACTGTGCCCAGCAGCCACCAGAGCATTCAGGGACATTATAGACCATGTCGCTAAAGCTACCATGTGGTCCATAGATGAGTCGATCCCATTTCAAATAGAAACAGATGCATCCAATGTGGCTCTGGCAGCCACCCTAAACCAAGACGGATGACCGGTGGCCTTTTTCTCGCGAACCCTACAGGGGTCAGAGGTAAGACACTCAGCAGTAGAGAAGGAGGCCCTAGACATTATCTGGCGTGCAAACACTTCACCCTCGTCACGGACCAACGGTCTGTGGCTTTTATGTTCGATAACCAGAACAGGGGGAGAATTAAGAATGACAAAATCCTGCGGTGGTGGATAGAATTGTCTACATTTAACTACAACATTCTATACCGCCCTGGGAGACTCAATGAGCCCCCGGACGCATTGTCCAGAGGCACTTGTGCCATCCTTAACCCCACGTCCCAGTTGGAGAACTTGCACAATGAGCTGGGCCACCCGGGGGTCGCTAGACTGTTTCACTTCATTAAAACCCAAAACCTCCCATTTTCAGTAGAGATAGTGAGGTCAGTGAACAAGAGCTGCCCCATCTGTGTGGAATGCAAACCCCAATTTTACTGGCCAGACAAAGCCACCCTGATAAAAGCTACCACACCTTTTGAGTGCCTCAGCCTCGATTTTAAAGGCCGCTCCCGTCCAATAATAGAAATGTCTATTTCCTAAACGTAATAGATGAATATTCCCGTTTCCCCTTCGCAATCCCGTGTTCTGATGTATCAGCACCCACTGTTATAAAATGCCTCCAACCCATCTTCAGCATATTTGGGTACCTGAACTACATACACACAGACAGGGGTGCTGCATTCATGAGCGCAGAAGTACAGCAGTACCTGCACGAGAGAGGGATTGCTACCAGCCGCACTACAAGTTACAATCCCAGGGAGAATGGACAAGTCGAAAGGGAAAATGCCACTATCTGGAAAACGGTCCTCTTGACCTTAAAAGCAAAAGACCTGCCTGTTACTAGATGGCAAGAAGTGTTGCCAGAAGCCCTACACTCTATACATTCTTTGTTGTGTACTGCCACTAACATGAACGTATCTTTTCTTTCACAAGGAAAGCCACGACGGGCACATTGCTGCCTAAATGGATGATGACACCGGGACCTGTTCTCCTCCGGAAGCACTGCAGACCCCACAAAGCGGACCCGCTGGTGGATCAAGTGGAGTTGAGGCACGTGAACCCTCAGTACGCCTTCGTCACATTCCCAGATGGAAGAGAAGACTCGGTGGCCACCAGGGATCTCGCGCCGGCCGGATGTGTGAACAACGCGGAGGAAACACAGATGTCTACAGGTCAACAAGGAGCGCAGCAGCAGTCACTAGAACAGTCATCCATCGAGTCACCCCAGAGGACTAGACCACCCACCCCAGAAATCAGGACCCTGGGTACTCCCACCCCACAAAATATCACCACCCTAGACTTGATGGCAGGACCTAATCCCATACAAGAGGATCCCCGGCCCACATGGCCATCTAGTACTTCCCACTCCCACACCTCCACCAAGAAAGGCCGAAAGGCAGACCGCACTCTCCACCCCTATACCACTACCGAGGAGGTCCAGAAGACAATGGAAGCCACAAAAAATTTTGGACTTATGAACTTACAAACAAGGGAAGGAGGACAAGGGGGGGATTAACAATTTTTAAGGGGGGGGGGGGGATGAATGTGGTGATATGTAACTACACCACTAGGTCACCAGGGGTCATCTCAGTGGCCTTGTATATAAAGCAGTGCAGAGCTACAGTCTAGCCTTCCAGGTTTGTCTTGCAAAAAGACAAGATCTCTAAGTGTACATATTAGTTTATTAAAGCTGTCTTATACTTGCACTGCTGGTGTGGTTATTGACAGTACAGACTTTAGGAAAGGAAAGCCAGAGGTGCAGTATATGACTCAGTAATCACTGGGAGATCAGGGGCAGAGTGTCAGCAACTTCTTCAAATTCCTGGGTGTCACTATCTGGGAGGACCTGTCCTGGACCCATCATAGAAATGTTACGACGAAGAAAACACCATCGCGCCTTTACTTCCTCAGGAGTCTGCAGGAGGTTCACTATGCCATCAGAAACCTTGGCAAACTTCTACAGATGTGTGGTGGAAAGTGTGCTAAGTGACTGAATCATGGAGGCACCAATATCTAATCTCGAAGCGGAAAGCCCTGCAAAAGTTAGTCGACTCAGCCTGGAACACAGGTTCTTCACAGGCAAAACTCTCCCCATCATTGAGCATATCTATGGAATGTTTCCATCGGAGAGCAGCAGCAGTTATCAAGGATCTGCACCACCCATAACATGCTCCGTTCTCGCTGCTGCCATCAGGAAGGAGGTACAGGTGCCACAGGACTTGTACTCCAAGATTCAGGAATAGTTACTACCCCTCAGCTGTCAGTGTCTTGATCAAAAGGGATAACTATATTCATGTAGAAACACCCTTAAGGACTTTTATGCTCATTATTTATTACTGTATATTTATATCAGCATTTGCACAGTTTGTTTCCAGTTTCTGGCGTAGAAATTGCTAGCTCCAGCAGAAAAAGAGAACCTCGGGGTTGTATGAACTCTAACAAATTTGAACTTTGATTAATGTTACAATGTACAGTAGTGGAATGCATATATGAAAATTACACTAAAGATATGAAGAGACCTGCACTTTTTTCCTTTGCATATAATTTTATTTTGAGCTAAGTTTAGTTTTGGAAATATGTTTATTGAAGTGGTATAAATGGTTAACACACCAATGCACAGAACTCTGCTTCTCTTTCTCTGCAAGGGACGCCAGGTAATATCTGCTGACGGCAAATTTTTGCCTTACAACAGACTAAATGCAATTTTGTGTAATGTTACATCTGTTTTATTTTTTTTTATTTCACCCATACAGGACAGTAACAGGCCCTTTTGAACCATTAGCTTGTGCCACCAAATTGCATCCTATTGACTGATACACCACCAATAACTTCAAAGACTAGTTGTAGACAAACTGATAGGCTTTATATTAACTACAGAATGGATGTTCACCCATGTTATTTGACTGCCCTGAACTGAGGCTGTGGCATAGTCGTCTTTATTCAGGGGCCAGTAGGAGGAGCCTCAGACACAGTCAGCAAGGGACGTGTCCTAGTACATCCAAACGTGGTTTACCACATTCACCCCTTGTTTTTAAAAAGAGTCCGGTAGGGTGAAGTGATTTAAAAGTTCTTGCAGTTTAATTTTTTTGGGTGGTCTGGTCTGCCGTTGTCACTGTCGTAGTGCTGGCTGCAATGCAGGTTTGGTCTGGGACACCTGCACGTTATCGTCGGCAATAGGTTGGTGTATGCGTGGCACCAGATCTGACATGCCATGATGCTGGTGCATCGTGGATAGTGGGAGATGAAGGGGGGGGGCGGGGTGGTCAGTAATGGTGTCGGGGACTCCTGAAGGCGCCAGGTTCCAAATGGAGACCGTGTCCTCATGCCCACTGGAGTACGCCACTGCAATTAACTGGAATTCATTTTTTATGTGTTGTCCAGGTGGCTGGCTCCTCTCTTGGTTCCACCTTCACCTACCCCAATATAAATCCTGGGTTTCCTGCCTCACCTCAGATT
The DNA here is from genome assembly GCF_036971445.1 of Narcine bancroftii. NCBI lineage: Eukaryota > Metazoa > Chordata > Chondrichthyes > Torpediniformes > Narcinidae > Narcine > Narcine bancroftii. The sequence goes on from NC_091475.1 coordinate 207,703,263, forward strand.
CACCTGAGGCCTATTGTGTCTACCAGTCATTGATAGTAAGCTATTAAAAGCCTGTTTGTACTCCTCACTTGTCTCTAAGTGCAATCAGTTATGTTACAATTTTAATAGCTTGACTTTGAAGCAGGATAGAAGTCCTGTTGAAGCCAGGTATGCTCCAGGTGGACCCCCTGTCCCCTGAGGCCCTGGAGGAATTTGCCTACTGCCTGAAGTGCTTCCAGTCCTACCTGATGGCCACACAAGACGTTTTGATGGTACACTACCGGCCTACTGCAGGGGGCAACCTCTCTACCTGCAGGAGTGTAAGGGGACAGGACAACATCTGGCCGGCTGCCAATCAGTCGGCCTGAATGGATCAAGCCCCACCCGGTCGGGTGTCAATCACCCTCCGGGATATAAGCCTGCGCTGGCCTCCCGAGGCCTCACACTGAGTTGCTACAACCACAGCCAGCCTGGATCTGTGGAGGTTTTTGTGGATTAAAGCCTGTTGTTCAGACTTTATCTTGTGTGTGTCTGATTCTGTCTAACAGGGCACCACAGACATCTTCAACTCTGATACTCTCTGAAGATTGGCACTTCTCTCTCTCGAGTCAGCCCCAAAGGGTATACTGTCATCAGAGACTGTGCTACATACGAGTCAGCCATAGAAGGCTTGAAGGCCCACTACATGTGACCCCAGAATGACGTGCTGGCAAGGCACCAACTTTCAAGGCAGCGTCCGGGTGAGTCGCCGGACAATTATGTTCTTGAACTGTGTGCCCTGACCAGAAAATGCCACTACAAAGTGGCACTGCCCGGGTGAGAGAGGAGGAACAAATCTGAGACACCCTCAGAAGATAGGAAAATATGATAGTATGTTGGGTTCACTTTTAAGTTGTACTTCAGAATTTATAAAGCTCTCAGTGAGTGAGGTCGAGGTACATGAGGTAGCGACTGCTAGAATAAGGGAAGAAAGACTTAGCCAACACCCTGGAGTTGGCAAAAGAGCTCGAACAGATCCAACTGGGAGCTGATAACCTCACGGGCAAAAGCAGCACCTTTTCAGAAGACCAGATCGTTGGGGCACCAGTGACCCCCCGCGGCCCCAGCACCGACCGCTGCAGCCATTCGCGACCAGGATTGCTACTTCTGTGGACAGGCACAGCATCTCCGCGCCTAATGCCCCATGAAGGACTCCTTCACATCACGATGCGGTAATTGAGGGCACTGGGTGAAGGTCTGCCAGGCTAAAGGGAACCAAAGAGGGCGACTGCGTGTGCAACCCCTGAATAATTGCTCGACTCATGCTCAAGTCCCGAAGTGCCGGCCTCAGCCTCTCCATGCTGTTCTCCACCAGCATCTTGCTGTGCCTCATGGTGGGACCCACCATCAGAAGTAAAGCATTGTGGGAAGCCACAGTGGCCATCTTGCCACGACTAGAGGTCAGCGTCGCCTATTCCTTTGTTGGATCAAGACGGAGGGCAGCTATCTTTCCATGCCTTGTCAACACAATCTTGTCTGCCTGCAGGCCAAGAGGAGAGAGTTGACATCAGCATGGGGAGCGATAGGGTTTCTAGAGCACTGGCATTGATTGTCCTGGATCAGGCAATACCACCAATTGAATAACTCGAAGATGGAGGTGAGGGTAAACGGACATTTGACTGATTGCTTAGTAGACACTGGCTCCATTGAGAGCTTTATAAACTTTGAAGTACAACTTAAAAGTGAACCCAACATACTATCATATTTTCCTATCTTCACACTCGCACTCTGTGTCGATTCAGGTGGTATGAGGTATTACACCACTGTAATAACTGTATATACTGGCCTGGACCACCCCTTCCTTCCCTCAGACCCCTCCCAGAAGATTCCCTAATAAAGGTCCCGACCCAAATCCTTGATCCCAGATCACTTCCTGTTCAGATCCAGGCCAGATTCTCTCTGACCCCCAGCTAATGACTAAGCTAAATAAAACCTTTTGACTCCATTCTACTGGCTCGTGGAGACTCTTGATTGCCCATCATAGAGCTATTATCAAAGGGGGGAATTTTGTAAGTTCCAATTGTATGTAACTGAAGGATTTGTGTCCTCCTGTGTTGCTGGGCCTAGACTTCCTGTGTCATCTTAAAAGCGTGACCATGGAATACTCTCACCCACTCTCTCCAATCATGGAGCGGGACGGAAGGTCCCAAAAGCTGGATGTCGCGTGCGGTCTCTCCACCCTAAATAATGTAAATATTGATCCTCCCCACCCCCCACTGTTTCTCCACCTCAATATCTTGTCATTTTTGATTTTATCTCATTGCTGGTTGTTGAACATGAAGGCAACTGCACGTTGGTCAGTCAGCAAGGTCAATTGTTTGCTGGCAAGGAAATGTCTCCAATGCAATACCACCTCGACAATTGCCTGGGCCTCCTTCTTGACTGAGGAATGTTGAATTTCAGGGCACTGGAGGGTGCGGGAGAAACAGTCTACGGGTCCGCCCACCTGGCTAAGGGTGGCAGCCTAGGTGAAGTTGGACGCATCGCTCTCCATCAGGAACTGGATGGATTTGTCCACTGCATGCACTTGTCCATGGCTGCAAATGGTATGGGAATGTGGCGTGCAGCTCGTACTCATCAACGTTGGAAGAACAAGAGCTCGTTGGTAACTCCAAAGGGGACCCTGAGGAAATGGTAGAAACAGACATCTGCCTCAAAGACAGTGTATTGGCAGTCCTCCAGGTGGATAGGGAGCTGGTGATATGCCAACTTTAAATCGATGGTGGAGGATACCCGATATTGGGCTACTTGGTTCACCATGTCGGATAAGCGGGGAAGAGGGTATGGATCCAGCTCTGTATATCTGTTAATGGTCTGACTGTAGTCGATGACCATTTTATGTATTGATCCATTCTTAACTACCACTACTTGGGCTCGCCAGAGGCTAGTGCTGGCTTCAATGATCCCCTCAGTCAGAAGCCATTTGTATCCTCCGACCTGTTAAAGGCTCTGCATCGCCTACTTTTGGTAGCAACGGGCTTACATTCAGGGGCGAGGATAGCGAACAGCAGTAAAGGAGTGATCTTCAGGGTTGAGAGGCCGCAAGTTGCTTGCAGTGGGCAATCAGCTGGTTGGTGACTGGAAACGATGGGAGGAGAGGCCAGGGGATTTCCATGGGTGGAGCGCAGTGGGCAGTTTAAAAACTGCTGGTTGCATACAATGGGGGGGGTGGGGCCCATCATACTACACCGTGACACTCTTAAGGTGGCATTGAAAGTCCAGCCCAACAGCACAGCAGCGCAAAGCTGCGACATCACGAGGATTTTAAAGTTTTTGTAGTCTGTGCCCTGTATCGTCAAGAGTCACTACACAGTAGCCGCGGCCACCTGCTGTTTGGGACTTTGAGGCCAATGAGACTTTGTGGTTTACTGGCCTTACTGTGAGGGAGTAGCGCTGCACTGTGTTGGGGTGGATGAAGCTCCCCGTGCTCCCACTGTCGAACAGGCAGCTCGTCACGTGGCCATTTACACCCGATGTCCATCATTGATCTGGTGAGTTGGTGAGCGCTCCCCGGTCTAGCGTGATGGAGGCCAGTGTTGAGTGCCTTGACGAAGTGGGCCATGCGGGTGATGCCTGTGTGGCAGAGCTCGTTGTGAAGTGACCGCAACTGATTGGAGTGCACAGCAGCACAGCTTCCTCGGGATGGGTAATCTAGAGGCACATTGAGCGTACCTGGCCTATACACTATCTCATAGGTGAAGAGTTCAATCCTCCACCTCACGATCTTGTCATTCTTTATTTTGCCCCTGTTCGTATTATTGAACATGAATGCTACAGATCGGTGAGCAGAGTGAAGTTCCTGCTGGTCACCTAGTGCCTCCAGCTAGATCGATGGTACCTGGGATTAGGTTCTGAAACAGGGGTTCAGTATTCAATGTGGAGAGACTGCATGTAGTGTTTGGGTTTTGGGACCTTCCATTCCGCACCGTGATTCGAGGAAGTGGGCCTGAGTACTCCATGGTCACACTTTTAATGTGACACAGGAAGTCTAGGCCCAGCCACACAGAAACACACAAACCTTTCAATACATACAGTCGGAACTTGCAAGATTTCCCTCCATTTTACAGTTAAGTGCACAGTACAATTCCCCTGAATAGTCGCCGAATATGATTGCAACACTAGATCGATACGGTAGTCCGTGGGGTAAACCTTTAATTTGTATCAGCGGGCAGTCATAGATTTTATAAAGCTCTCCATTGAGCCAGTGTCTATTAAAGAGTCCATCAGATGTCTGTTCACCCTCACCTCCATCGTCGAGTTACTCAGCTGGTGGGGTTTTGTTTGGTCGAGGACAACTGATGCCAGCTCTCTGGAGGCTGCATCGCTCCCCTTGCTGCCATCGTCTTGATCTGAAGGCTGAAGAGGTGGCATTGACCATGAGGAGTGCAAGACGGCCACCATTCCCGCCATTGCTTCTCTTCCAGTAGAGGATCCCACCACGAGGCACAGCAAGATGGTGGCAGCAAGCAGCATGGGGAGGCGGGGGCCCACACTTCCAGGCTTGGGCACAGGGTGTACGAATGTTTGGGTGCCACGCACACATGGTAGCCTTCCTGGGTATCCCCTTTGCCCGACAGATTTTTGCCCAGTGTCCCCTCTTACTGCATCCTGAACACATGAGTCTCTTGTGGGGCATCTGGTGCGGGGGGGGGGGGTTTGGCCTGTCCACTAAAGTAGCACTCCCAGTCAAGTGTGGCCACGGTGTTCGGTACCTGGGGCAGCAGTGCACTGCAGGCCTGGCTTTCGAGAAGGCGCCGCTTTAGTTAGCGAGGTGGTCCACTCCCAGTTGGGATTGTTCGAGGAATTTTGCTGGATCGATGGTACTGGCAAGGTCCTTCTTCCCCAACTCCAATAGTTGTTTCCTCATGTTCCTCGAACTCACTCCAGCAACGAGAGTATCCCGGACTTCTTCTTCTCTGAGACTGCCTTCGTAGTGGCACTTTCTTGTCAGCATCCATAGTTCTAAGACATAGTCGTCCAGTGATTCAGCCAGTCGTTGCCAACTTTGTGAGAGTCAGTGTCTTGCCAGCACGTCATTCTGGGGCCTCAGGCCTTCGATGGCCATTTCATATGTCGCGCAGTCCCTGATGACCGTGTATCCCTTGGAGCCGATCTTTGGAGGCCGTCGGAGTGGAAGACTTCTTGGATGGCCCTAAGTAGGATTGGAAGCATGCCCACCAGTAGGCAAATTCTTCGACCTGGAGCATGCCTGGCTTCAGTAGGGCTTCCTTCCCGTCTTCAAAAGCAAGTTATAAAATTGTAACATGATCGATAGTACTCGGAGACTTGTGAGGAGCACAAACCCGCTTTTATTAACTTACAACTAACGGCCAGTATTTACAGAGGTCTTCAGGTAAATCTGGGGTAAGGCGGGAAAAACAAGATTCATATCGGGACTGATGGAGGCGGAGCCAAGAAGAGGGGTCAGGCATATAATCTACACTCAAGCAGTGAATTCCAGTTCACTGAAGTGAATCACCATCAATAATCACTCGAGGCTGGAGTTGTGAAACTGATAGGCTTTTATTAATTATAGACTGGACAGCCATCAACCTCATCGACTGATCAAGGCAGAGTGAAATAGGGAACATCCAAAGGGCTATGGGTAGGATCGGTCTCAGAAGGCGTGTCCAGTTGGCAGCAGCCAATCATAATATAACAGTGATTTACCACAAGAGGTATGTAAGATTATGAAAGGCTTAGATAGGGTGGACAGCCAGCACCTTTTTCCCTGGGCTACCACAGCAAATACCCGAGGACATCGGTTTAAGGTGAGTGGAGGAAAGTTCAAGGGAGATGTCAGAGGCCAATTTTATACACTGTGGGTGTAGCAGTATTATCACTAATTGGTAGTACAAAATAAAAACTGTACACAGCGTATACATGTAAACAAATAAAGAACTGTAAACAGAAATAGTCGAGGGAGAGTCAATTCTTTCATTTAAGAAGAGGCTGGATATATTCATGGATAAGAGGGGGTTGGAGGGTTATGGGTGGAGAATAGGCGGGGGATCGAGCAGAGTTGTATGCGTGAACTGGCGCGGACTTGAAGGGCCGAGAAGGCCTGTTTCCATGCCATAAACTGTAATATGGTTATAACGAACGTAAACAAACTGTGCAATACAGAGAGAATTTAAAAAATCAATCAAGTGCACTACTAAGAGTCCTTGTTGTTGAGGACTCTAATGGTGGAGGGGTAGCAGCTGTTCCTGAACCTGGTGGTGCGAGTCTTATGGCATCTACACCTCTTTCCTGATGGCAGCAGCGAGAACAGAGCGTGTGCTGGGTGGTGCGGATTCTTGACGATGGCTACTCTTCTCCAATGGCAGTGTACTCAATAGATGTACTCAATAGTGGGGAGGGTTTTACCTGTAATGTCCTGGGCTGTGTCCACTACCTTTTGGTGGGCTTTACGCTCAGGGGTATTGGTGTTCCCACACCAGACTGTGATGCAGCCAGTAATCGCACTTTCCACCACACATCTATAGACATTTGCCAGGGTTTCTGGTGTCATACCAAACCTCCACAAACTCATGAGGAAGTCGAGGTGCTGATGTGCTTTCTTCACGATGCCATTAGTGTGTTGGGTCCAGGAATGATCCTCCAAGATAGTGACTCCCAAGAACTTAAATTTGCTCACCCACTCCACCTCTGATTCCCCCAGTGATCACTGGATTGTATACCTCCGGCTTTCTCTGAAGTCAACAATCAGCTCCTTCGTTTTGGTGACGTTGAATGCAAGGTTGTTGTTGTTGCACCCTTCACCAAGTTTTCAATATCCCTCCTGTACGCTGACTCATCCCCTTCCTTTATACAACCCACTACCATGGCATTGTTGGCAAATTTGTAGATGGTGTTATTGTCATATTGAGCCACACAGTCGAAGGTGTAAAGTAAGTAGAGCATAGAGTTACATCTTCTCGCACATACGACAAAAATTAAAAAAAAATCTTTATTAAAGCTATTGTACAGGTTCTTATTTTGGATTAAATGTACTGTATACAGTGGTTTCCACTCCCTGTTCCTGCAGCAGCCCAAGTTCCCCATTCCCTGACCTATGACCAAACCGAGTTATAACCAATTCTTCCGTCCCCATTACGGTCGGAAGTCAGGGACTACCTGTGTAAGCCAACTTTGAATCCAATCTACCAATTAAACTCCATCTGTCATTCTCTCCCCACATCTGTAACTTGATCTCTTTTCAGTTGTATTGTTTGATATCCCACCACGATGTCCACTGCGTAGCCTAAGCTTATGTCATCTGCAAACCTACTCACCCACCCACCAATTCTTATGTAATTTATATACCACATAAACACAAGGGGTCCCAACACTGATTCCTGTGGAACACCACAGATCACAAACCTCCAACAAAACAACACCCTTCCACCACTATCCCCTGTCTTGTCTGGGCCAGCTAATTCCAAATCCTGCCATTTCACCATGGAATCCTTTACCTTTACCTTTTGGATCATCTTATTCAAGATGAGGGACCTTGTCAAATAAATCAAATTTATTTACAGCACGGTAGAAGCCAATTCCATCCATTTAAACCCGTGCCACCCAATTTCACCCAAATTAACTTACAAACCCATACATTTTGGAGGGTGAGAGGAAACTGGAGCATCCAGGGGAAATCCATGCAGACCTGGGGAGAACATACAAATTCCTTCCAGACAATGCCGGATATGAACCCAGATCGCTCTCACTGTGAATCCATTGCTCTAAGGGCTATGTTAACCATGCCGCCCACAGTTACGAAAGTCCAGGTAATCATACATCCTCTGCTCTATCCCCATCAACTACCTTTGACATCTACTCAACAAAACTAAATCATAGCCTATGCCCTGCCCTGCACAAAGACATGGTGACTGTCCCTAAACTGACCAAGACTTTCCAAATGTGCAGAAATTCCACCTGACGAAGGGACCAGGCCAGAAATGTTGATCACCCTTTACTTCCTCTGGATGCTGCATGACCTGCTGAGTTTCTCCAGCACTTTTATGTATTGCACTATCCCAAAGTATCCTCTCCATTAACTTCCCTAACACCGTTGTTAGGACCACCGTAAGTAATCCCTATGCCGCAGGTGCTCTGTGATCAGTAAGGGATTGCTTAAGGTGGGATGTGAGTGGAAAGAAAAAGTTTGAAAACCCCTGTTTTAATTCTCCCTCATGGACTCGTTATGTGCACCGTTTCAGGACTCCAAAGGAGATGGACCAATGACAATTTTTCTCAAGCAAAATATTTCAGTAACAATTGGGTCTCAACTTTCCCTTCCCATTCACATCCCACCTTAGGCAATCCCTTACTGATGGCCTAGGGATTACTTAAAGTGGGATGTGAGTGGAAAGAAAAAGTTTACAAACCACTGGTCTATAATTTACTGGATTATCCCTATTTCCCCTCTTGAACAATGGGACAACATTGACTACATTAATGAAGGATTTTTACCCAAAATGCCCATTTCTCTCCATAGATGCTGCCTGGTATGCTGTGTTTCTCAAGCAACTTGTTTTCTGCCTTTATATATTGAGTTCCCTTTTTCATGTCCCAACAATGCTTGCATTGGCGTTTACTCAGAAGCAGAGCTCACTTTCACTTAAAAGGTTAAGTTGTTTTTAACATTTCAACACTGGGAATGACTTTCCCAGAAGGAGGCAAGTCGATACAGGGTCTGACATTGCACGGGCAAGAGAAAGGATTTTGCCTTCCCTTAGATGTAGCTGATGCCAATTACACAGAATTTAAACAGGAGTCAGGAGGGCGAGGATGTTCATTTGGCACTTCACTTAACATCCACACATATCAAAATCACCTGTAGCATGATGAGTCACAAAGTTGTGAATTCAATTTCAAAGACGAGATCAAAATTCCTACTCCAATGCAGGAATGAGAGCGTGCTGTATGTAAATATTGTCAAAAGTATCATTATTTGGATTAGAAGTTAACCAAAGGTTCCAACAGGGAAGAAAAAACATGGCAGACGACCCTGCAGGGAAGGTGACCATGATGGCAGACCAGTGAGGGGCTTCGCAGCTAAAAGACCCACTCAGGCTGTGGGCTGCTGGGGACTTGCGGTCGAAGGGCCAGCACCAGTCTACGGGCTGCTAGAGACTTGCTTGCGGGAACCAGGTATCAGAACCAGGATTCGAGAGGGTGCTGTGGGCAAGAAGGGCTCCTGAAGGGATCCCAAAGGGCCTTGGGCATTGAAGGCTTCCTGATAATATAGGAGGAGCTCAGATTGCCAAAGGATTGAACAGAAGTCAATGCTGCTGCACCGCTGGACATTCTGGAATCTGTGGACATTCTGGAATCTGTGGACATTCAACATCTCTGAAGGGACCTTTTTGCAACTCTTTCTCTTGTTGTCAGGACCGCTGGGCATTGCTCATGGCCACTCTGCCTTATGGCAGATAAAAGTTTTTTTTTGGAATATTTTATGTCTTTTTCAAAAAATATACATAGTAACATTTTAAATATACAAACAAAACAGTCCCTCCCACCCTCCCTCACCACCCCCCCCCCCCCCCCCCACCCCCGGCCTATACATAACTAGATATCTGTTCACCATCACAGCTTGCATGTATTTTAAGTATATAGAGTACAGTTGGGCAAATGATGTTTTTGTATATATAATAGTTAATTTTATAACCTTCTTTGTTCCTTTTTATTACTGTATCTGGGTCCCATGGCAGATAAAAGTTTGTCATGTTTATGACCCTTTTATGTCTTATTAGGTAACAAAGGATCCTTGAATCATTTGCTGTCTTGAGTGGATGAAAAAGATTTCATAACACTATTATTGAGAATAACAGGGTGTTGTCCTATACAAAGTGAAGGCAGGAAAGATTATGGAAGACATCGGGTGGGTACACCTTTTTACCCAGAGCGTTGTGGGTGCTTGGAATGCAGTTCTAGGGGTGGTGGTGGAGTTTTGAATAATTGAGGCTTTTAAGAGACTCAGACAGGCACATGGATGAAAGAAAAATAGAAGGTTATGAGATAGGGAGGGTTTAGTTTTTTTTTAGGTTGATACAACATCATGGGAAGAAGGGCCTAAACTGTGCTGTCCAATGTTTATCTTCTACGCAGCACCACTGAAACAACATTTGGTACTCCGAATCTCAGTGAAATGTGGAAGTGGAGTCATTGAATATAATCAAGGTGGAGATTAACAGAAATTTAAACTGCCAATAGACAAAGGGGCAGGGAAAATCTGTGGGAAAAACATTTGACGCCAAGATTAGATCTGAAGATCTTCATGACTGATGGAGCAAGCTCTGTCTGTTCCTTTTTATTTACAGTTGTAAAGTTCTGAAAGGCTTGAGTGCAGTTGCACTGAGTTATTGGGAAAGGTCATATCTACTCCAAAATGCTATGAAGGGAGTGTCAGATATTGTTGTGTGTCAGGTGGGGGAAGGGAATTGAAAATAAAACTAGGAAAATTGTACTTAAATTATCACTGGGCAACAAATTTTTTTCAAAAGGTTTGCTTCCTGAAAAAAAATTGGGGATTGTGATAGACAACTTCAAGCTGAACACTATGGTAAACCACTGTATATATGTTTACATGTCCTGTATATATGTTCGGATGTGCTAGGACACTGTGTTTGAGGCTCCTCCGACTGACCCCTGAATTGAATAAAGGCAACAGTGCCACACCCACCTCCTCAGTCCAGGGTAGTTGACTAGCATGGATGGGCATCCATTCTGTTTCTCTACCACTTCTAGTCTTTGAAGTTATTGATGGTGCATCATACACAAAGATAATTTCAAATTTGCTGTATCATGTAGGAAATTGGAGAAACATTAAATTAACTTTTATTGAATTTAACTTGATTAGCAAGGTTGGCGTAGTCGTTAGCACAATGCCTTTACAATAACAGAGATAGGGATAGGGGTTCGAATGCTGCGCTGTCTGTAAGGAGTTTGTATGTTCTCCCTTGTCTATCTGGGTTTTCTCCAGGGGCTCCAGTTTCCTCCCACCGTTCATAAATCGTTCCGGGGGTGTAGGTTAATGGGGTGTAAGTTGGGTGGCATGGGCCCGCGGGCTGAAATGGCCATTTACCATGCTGTATGTCTATTTTTTCTAAAATGTAATTGCATAATGATGCTGACCCATGCGTTAGTTCAATTGACCCAAAAATGTTTTGCCACTGATTTTCGTTTGTACTTAGCATCTGATGCCTCTCATGTCAGTATCCAACAGTAGTGGGCCAGCATTGATGGATTCCACTTGCCATGATACCACTTTTCCATGGTCGTATGTTTGTCACTAACTGCATCAAGATCAGCAGGGAAGAAGTCCAAGTGCAAATGCAGAAAATTAATTTTCAATGATATGTATGCTTGAACTTGTTGTCAATCAGCTAGATTTGGTGCTCTGTAGTTGCCAAGAAAATTCTCAACAACATCTTTAAATGACTTCCATGCTATTTTCTCTGGCCTCACTGTTTTGCCCTAGACCAGCAGCAATAGAAATTCACCAAGACAATGTTATCTTCAAAACGATATTTTTATTAATAACTATTAATAATATAAAATCTTACTTCACTCTAAACTTAACCCCACTATGCTCAAATGTATGTGTGTGTGTGTGTGTGTGGCAGATCCCAAACTATTACTGTTCAGGCACGATTCTGAAAAGTCTATTTCAAAGTTCAGTCTTATAAGTTTTTGTGTTGAAACTCAGAATCTTTAAACTGTTGTTCAAATGTAGCTATGGAGTAGGTGAGGTGCCAAGTCATCAGACTTCTCAAAACTCATGAATTTTTGTAGAGTTGTTTTCAGAGAAGTGTTTCTTCATACGAATGATTTTTTTCACAATTCCCCTCTCTTGAGTGGAGGTTACTGAACTTGTGATTTCCACGATGATTTCACAAACTTCGGCAAGGGTTTTAAATGAAATGAACATTACAATGGCCACAGTAGCACCAGTCTCTCTTAACAAAGAAAGACAGACAAAGTGGCCATCTTTTCCGAAGCCACTTTGATCCTGTGTTCCTCCCTTCACAAGAGGAACACAATAGCAGTCCTTTCTCATAGATGTTACTGCATTTCTGACCTCAGATCAATCTCATTGATGATACAAAAGTTGATTCTTTGAACTGTCTTCAATCATATGACTGTTTCTTTTTCAAAAAGCACGTGGCATCCCGTTTGTCGCCACAGGCCAACAAGCAAATGGTTGTTTGTTTACACTATTTCAATGGAACAACCAATTTTAGTTTTATTGCTCTGTTTACAGCTGGGAATAGCAGACTCTGCGTCTCTTCAAAATGGTGTTCTCTGTGTGTAAGTGTCTTTGTTGGTGTTTCCCTGTTTCCAATCCACAAGTTACCTTTCTAAACTAAAATATATTATAACTTTAAGATTAATAATAGCATAATTCTGTAACACAAGCTGATTTTCGAACGTTTCAGATTTATGGACTAACAAAAATGCCTTCCTTAATCTTGGCGTCAGTTATTCTTAGAAACGTCTGTATCAAATAATGAAATCCATCACCTTCTTTGTCATTCCCTTCACAAACTTTTCACCAATCCGATTCATATGAAGAGGAGGCAGAAATATCTTTGTTGGGTCAACAAGTGGTTTATGTCCCACACTTTTCTGACCTGGAGCCAAATGTTCATGGAGCGGTCAGTTCTTTTTTTTAATTTAATGTGACTCTTTAGCACGGCTATCCCATTCACAAATGAAGCAATGGTACTTGGTATATCCGAGCTGCATTCCTAGTAGCAGTGCCAATACTTTTAGATCAGCACAGACGTTCCACTTGTACTGTGTGTGTTTCAACAACAGTTCCATGTTATCGTAGGTTACGTTCAAGAGTACTGCATAGCCAATGGGTACTGAAGGGTGGACATTCCCACTGTGTAATAGGACAGTTTTTAGGCTTAACTAATAGGAATCTATAGAAAGATGCCTTTGTTGTGAGTTATGAACATAGTCCAAAGCTGTGAACAATCCACCAATATCAATGCAGAATCAGAAACTGTCAACCTGCGGAAAGAAGATTGTCGAGTGTTCTTGACAGCTCCGAAAGACAGAAATTTTTGTACCTGGTGACAGCAAATACCAAGCTTGCAGTCTTGAACCATTTTCCTTTGACAACGCCAAGTCCCTGACCAGGTCATTTAATTCTGACTGTGTGATCAGATGAGGATCGCCAGGCATAAGCAGTTCAGCATCTACATCAGTGATGTTTTCCACATCTGGTTTGTGCATCTGTGGCATTTTCATTAGCCTCATCTAAGCTCCATGTCTCTGGTGGCTTTGGAACTGGCAAACTGTCATCATGCCACACTGGTCTCATGACTCAAGGCAGTTTGGGGTATTCAATAGATTTCTTATTTTTGCCAGAGAAGCCAAAATCATTGATCGGATGGAACTAACAGTCTGTCATGTGATCCTTTTGTTCTCACCATATCATTAGGTTTGCAAATGGCATTGACTCCCGAGTACCTCTGAGCCAAGCTCTTGGGTTGACTACACATGATGCACAACAAATGTGAGGAGCTCAGAGTTTGTTTTTGTTACCAATTTTACAACCGAAGTAGAGCTCATAGGCTTTCTTAATAAGTGCAGTCATGTTGCATCTTTAAGCCTTAAGTGAATACACACCACAAATGGATCGTAGCTGTTGCGACATTGACACTTTTCTTTCTATTGAATTGTCCTGAAGACAATAAATGCTATTGTTAAGTAGACTCACTGTGCTATTGCCTGAAGAACATATGCATCAACATGCATTGATTCTATATCAATCTAATGCATAGCATCTGTATATGATCTGCTTTTATAGCCTGTCTACCTCTATCCTAACTAAGCGTGTCCAAACCTAAGACATAATTTGCATGCCCCGGCATGCTTGGAATGACCAAAACAGTTTGCTATGTAGGCAATATATGAGTAGACTTAAAATATGACAGGAAATCTCAAAAATAGGTTAGACAATATCTATAAGATGGGATATGGTAGGAAATTATAAGATGATTTTTGTACTCAGCAGCTAAAAATTCATAAAATACACCCAAAAGTGTTCAGGAAGAAAAATCTCCATTGACCAGTGTTTTTTAAGGCATTGGTGAAAATTGGTACAGTGCTCTCCTCATTTAAAGAAGATGGTAATACATTCAAAGGAGTTTAAATAAGATTTTCTAGACATGTCTAGAATGGGCAGGTGGTCCTGTGAGGGAACAATTACTCAGGCTAATCGATTCAGGAACATGGTAGGGGATTTCATTGATCTGGGGTGGCTTTGCATTCCTGAAGAAGGGCTCAGGCCCATAACGTCACATCACCTGCTGACAGCACTTTTGTGTGCTACACTAGAAGCCTCGCACCTCAAGTTCAATGTTATTGTCATCCGACTGTACATACGGAGAGGCAGGATTTCACTGGATCACAGTGTACAGACAGCATAGAATCACATATGCACAGAAAGATGTCATATAAAATGAATGTACAAATATTTCAGAATAATTTACTTGTTTCATTTATAAGAGGCCCAAGGTTACAGGAAAACATTCATCAATCTCACAGTCTGCAGGAAGAAGCTATTTCTCAGCCTTGCTGTCCTGAATTTGATGCTCCTGTACTCTCCATTTGACAGATTGACTGTGGAGAAGATATTTTCTATAAATCAAGTCAAATTTATTATCATCTGATTGCATAAGTCCAACCTGATGAAACAGCTTTCTCCAGTCCTTGGTGCAAAACGCACAGACACACAACCAAAAATAATGCACATACAGACGAACAATGCATATGCAGGACAAGTATTCATAGATACAAATAAATAAATATTGTTTCGTAAATTTGAGAGTCTCGGAGGGTCAGTGTGAGCAGTTCCTTTGGTCGTTCAGCGTTCTCCCTGCCCGTGGAAAGAAGCTGTTTCTCAGCCTGGTGGGGCTGGCTCTGTTACTTCCAAAAGGAGCAGCTGACAGATGCTGTGTATAAGATGGTAGGGGTCCTCAATGATTTTGCATGCCCTCTTTAGATATTGATCCCGGTAGATCATGTCAATGGAGGGGAGGGAGATTCCAGTGATCTTCTCTTATGGTCTTGTGGATTGACTTCCAATCCATTTCTCTGCAGCAACTGTACCTTGCTGTGATGCAGCCAGCAAGGACACGCTTGATCGAGATCCTTTAGAAAGTTGACATAATGATGGCCGGTAGCCTTGCCCACCTCAGTCTTCTCAGGAAGTGCAGTCGCTGTTGTGCCTTCCTGACAAGTGAGGAGATGTTGAGTGTCCATGATAGGTCCCCAGTTAAGTGAACTCCAAGGAACTTTGTGCTCTCCACTCTCTCTATTGATGTGTAGCAGAGGGTGGTCATTCCTTGTCCTCCTGAAGTCCACGATCATCTCCTTTGTCTGATCCACACTGAGACTCAGATTGTTACTCTTGCACCATATCACGACATTTTCCACCTCTTCTCTGTAGTGCGACTCGTCGTTGTTGCTGCTGGGACCGACGACTGTTATCTGCAAACTTGATAACTCTGTTGGAGCTGGATCTGGCGATACAGTCTTGGGTCAGTAACGTGAACAGGCACAGGCTGAGCACGCAGTCATGAGGTGCACCAGTGCTCGACATGAAGGTTCTCGATGTTCTGCTGCTGACCCGGACGGACTGTGGTCTTTGCATTCGGTAGTCCAGAATCAAGTTACAGAGAGGGGTGTTGAGTCCCAGTGAGGATAGCATCAGAATCTAGAACCAAGGATCCCTGTTTAAAATAAGGAGTTGCCATTCAAGTCAGAGATGAAACTATCTTTTTCTCTCTGAGGATCATACCTTTGCAACCTCTTCCAAAGGCAGAAGTAGATAGGTGTTAAAACATAATGCTGGAGAAACTCAGCAGATCAAACAATATACATTATAGAGTAAGATAAATATATATAAGCCTTTTATTAAGGTTTGGAAAATTGTCAGCAGGCACCCAAACAAAAGAGAGGGTGGACAGACACGTGAGTATGGGTGTGGGGTGCAGATTTGAAATTGTTGGCCACTGGGAGATCCCTGTCACTGATGTGGACAGAGCAAAGGTGACCAGCAAAGTGATCTCTCAGTCTGCGCCCAGTCACTCCAATGTAGAGAAGACCACAAAGGGAGCACCGGTGCAGTAGATCATTCCTGCAGACACACAAGTGAAGAGCTGCTGCACTGGAATGACTGTTCGAGGCCCTGAATGGTGGTGAGGGAGGAGGTATGGGTGCAGAAGTAGATAAGATATTGTTTTTGATAAGGAATGAAAGGTTTTCATGAGTAGGTGGGAATGTTAGGACTATGATAGATCATATTAATAATGCAGAGAAGGCTAGAGGGTTCAAATGGGCTACTTCCATTCCCAATTCATGTGTTTGAATGTCAGTAAATACATACCAATGTTTAGTTATTTCATGTAGAATTCGTTTATATTCACCTTTGGGTTTGACAACTCTCCACGGATGTCCGAGGGGAGCAAGACTCCAGAAATGGGAACACATTCCATTGAGAAGGAAAAGCAGAGAGGCGACGACCCTCCAGGATGGTGACCATGGTGGCAGACTAGCGAGGGGCTCGGCAGCCGAAGAACATTTTGTATGGTATTACATGTTCTGTACTCGAGATGGCAGAGGTCGACAGCATCGAGTCCACGCTGCTGAAGATCCAGCTGCGCTGGATGGGTCACGTCTCCAGAATGGAGGACCATCGCCTTCCCAAGATCGTATTATATGGCGAGCTCTCCACTGGCCACCGTGACAGAGGTGCACCAAAGAAAAGGTACAAGGACTGCCTAAAGAAATCTCTTGGTGCCTGCCACATTGACCACCGCCAGTGGGCTGATAACGCCTCAAACCGTGCATCTTGGCGCCTCACAGTTTGGCGGGCAGCAGCCTCCTTTGAAGAAGACCGCAGAGCCCACCTCACTGACAAAAGGCAAAGGAGGAAAAACCCAACACCCAACCCCAACCCACCAATTTTCCCTTGCAACCGCTGCAATCGTGTCTGCCTGTCCCGCATCGGACTGGTCAGCCACAAACGAGCCTGCAGCTGACGTGGACTTTTTACCCCCTCCATAAATCTTCGTCCGCGAAGCCAAGCCAAAGAAAGAACTATTACATGACAATAAAGGAATCTTGATCAATCCCTGGAGCCGTGGAGAATGAGGGGAGATTTAATAGAAGTAGATGATGAGGGATAGATAGAGTAAATGGTATCAGGCATTTTCCTCTGAGATTGGATGAGGCAAGAACTGGAGACAAGAAGTTAAGGATGAAAGGTGAAATGTTTAAAGGGAACTTCACACAGAGAGAGCTGAAGTAATGAAAAATGTGAGTTTAATTTGACATTAAAGAAAAAATTGGATAGGGACATAGATGGGAAGGGAATGGTCTGGGTGCAGGTCAATGGGACTAGGTGTAATATTAGTTTGGAACAGACTAGATGGGCCTCTGGGCATGTTTATGTGCTGGTGTCCTATGATTCCGTAAAGGCAAGTTTTATTTGTCCCATTTCTTCTGTTCATCCCACTCCTGGTCCCCTCAGGGTCCTAATTGCATTTTGCCCAGCCATTGTTTCATCGAATTCCCAACCACCCACAAAGCCTTTTCAATGAAAGAAAGATCCTCCCTTCCTTGAGTGCCTTTCAAATGGAACAGGATGTTTACAAGTAAATGACTTGAGTGTTAAATTTCACAGATAAAAGACTTATAGTGAAACATGATAGACTGCAGACGCTGTGATTGTAGTAAAATGCTGGAGGAACTCAGCCGGTCTTCAGCATCTAAAGGAGACAAAGATATATCGCTGATGTTTCAGGCCTGAGCCTTTCTAACAGGATCCAACTTTTCACTGATCCAAAAGTCAAAGTCATTTGAAATGCCAGCAGGAAGGGCTGGAAAAATTCATCAGTTCACACAGCATCTGTGAAGAGAGTAACTTGACCATAAGACATTGGAGTAGAAATAAGCTATTCAGCCCATTGAGGCTGTCCCCACTTCTTGCTGCATGGCATTTCAATTCTCAATCCCACTCCCGTTTGGACATGTCTACATGCAGTCTCCTCCATTACCACCGAGAGGCCCCACATAAATTAGAACTAATATGGGTTAGCACAGCATTGAGGGATGAAGGGTCTGTACTGTGCTGTATTGCTCTATGTTCTTAACAAGACCTTACCTAATATTCTGCCTGGGCACTCTCCAACCAGACGCCATTAACATTGACTTCACCATTTTCTCTTTGGCCCTCCCTTCTCTCTCTCTCTCCCGATCCCTCGGACACCTTTGCTTCAGCTCCTCACCCCCTTTCCCTCCCCAGAGAGCTACACGCTCCCTCTATCCCTTCTTGGCTTTTTTTTTCTCTTCTATCTTTCACCCATAGCCACCTAAGTCCTCTTGCCTGTTTAGCTTGTGTCTCTTCCCCCCGCCCTTTCCTCCCTCCTCCCCTCTCCCCACCTTTTTATTTATTCTGGTGCCTGCCTGCCTTTTGCTCAAACCTTGACGAAGGGCTCAGGCCCAAAATGCTGGTTACCCTTTACTTCCCATAGACGCTGCCCGACCTGATGAGTTTCACCAAGACTTTCATACATTGCTCTATCTTCGCTCTAGACACTTTCTTTACTCTGGAATAAATATCGGACTTTCTAACTTCAGGTGACAACAAAACTGTGAGAGGCATAGATAAGGTGGACAGCCAGCACATTTTTCCCAGGGTGGAAGTAGCAAACACCAAAGGACATCGGTATAAAGTGGAGAGGAATTTTTAGGGGAGACGTCAGGGTTTTTGCACAGAGCGGTGTGAGCTCCGGGAATGCCTTGCCACAGGTGGTGGTGGAGGCTGGTACAATCAGGACATTTAAGAGACTCTTGGATGAAATAAAAATTCAGACTTATAAGGTAGGGAGAGTGCATTTTTTTTTGGTTAGAAATCTCTCTCCTCTCACCTTAAATTCGTGTGCTCTAGACCAGCCATTCTGACCCTTTTTCCCAGCTCTGGCCCCCTTAGGGATCTGCTCAGAGTTTATGGGCACCCTTCTCTGTGTAGCCTTCAAGTTTTGATTTCTTCTGTACTTCTCTCCTGCCGACTACGTAAAAAATGTTACATTTAAATGTTTGTTTACAGCATGGTAAAAGCCAAATGTGGCCGTTTAAACCTGTGCCGCCCAATTATACCCAACCCTGACCATTTTGGATGGTGGGAAGAAGCCAGAGTCCCCGGAGGAACCCCACACAGACACGGGGAGAACAGCGGTGGATTCGAACCCTGATCGCTGGTGATCTAATTGCGTCATGCTAACCGCTACATTAAGTGAGGTGAAAACAAGGATCTTACTGAAATATGCTGTGGCCCCCACAGGGGGCTGTAAGGCCCCCATTGAAAATGGCTCCTTTAGACCTCTCCCATCCTGAGAAAAATATCCTTTCTATCCATCATAATTCTTAGATCACTCCTCGCCCCCTACTGAGAATAAAACCATTCAGAACCAAGGTAAATTTCTTCATCCCGAGGGTATTGGAATTCTCAACACAAGAGGGATGTGGAAACTCAGGCACTCATTGTATTCAAAGAAGAAATCAAGAGGATTTTTGGGTGTAATGGTTAGCACTGGGTTCTGGGTTCGAATCTGGCAGTGTCTGTAAAGAGATTGTACATTCTCCCTGGTGTCTGTGTGGGTTTCCTCTGGGTGCTCCAGTTTCTTCCCACCCTTCGAAACATACGGGGCTTAGAGAATAATTGTCAAATTTAGGCTCCTGGGCTGGATGGGTCTGTCTGTGCCTGTCTATATTTAAAAAAATATTGGTGAGTTATGGTTAATCATCAGTAAGTGATTCTGCAAAAAGACCATTAATAAATGGGCTCAGCTGAAAGATCAGCAACAAATGACTTAACAGGGCAGAATGGGTCAGATGTCCTCTTCTTGTTTCCGCTTTCACGTTGAGTAGTGGTAGGATTGGCTCATGGTTTTTTTTATTAGCTTTTTTTTTCACACTGTGAACCATCTCAACCAAAATATGTACAAACATATCTCATTAAATTTACACTGTGGTCTTTTCTCCCCTTTCCACCCCCCCCCCCCCACCACACTTCCTCCCTCCCCTCTACCCACCCTCCTCCAATACCCATAAATATTCAACATATACAATAAAACCATAAAACAGTATTTTCACACAAAGGAAAATAAACAAGAAAAATGCATCATCGACTGAATCTAGTCATTTTGTCTTCTTATCATTTTCATTCTCATTTTAGGGGATGGAGGTCGTAGGCAAGTTCTCTCTGATATGTTCCGTGTACGGTTCCCAAATTTGTTCAAAGAATGTGACTTTATTTTTTTTAATTATGTTATTTTTTCCAATGGAATACATTTATTCATTTCCATGTACCATTGCTGTATACTCTTGCTCTCTTCCTTTTTCCAAGTTGACATTATACATTTTTTTGCTATCATAATGAATTATTTTTGCACTTTATCCAATTTGAGGCCTAATTCTCTACTTCTTATGTTAATTAAAAGAAATCTCTGGTTCTTTTGGTATGTTATTTTTTGTGGTTTTATTTAATACCTGATTTAGATCTTCCCAAAACGGTTTCACTTTCTCACATGCCCAAGTTGCATGTCCTGTTCTTCCCATTTCCTTCTTACAGCGAAAACAACTGTCTGATAATGTTGGATCGCATTCTTTTAACTTTTGAGAAGTAATATATACCCTGTGTAACCAATTATACTGTATCATGCTTAACCTTGTGTTTATTGTATTCTTCTTAGTTCTAGAACATAACTTTTCCCATACTTCATTTTTTATCTTTATGTTTAGATCCTTTTCCCACTTCTGCTTAGGTTTATAGTTTATTTCATTTTCCTTCTCTTGCAGCTTTTTTTTTTAATTTAATTTTTTTATTTTTCACACCATAAACCGCATTGACCATGATACATACTTTTTCCTTTTCAAATATATACAGTGCCATTTTCTCACCCCCCCCCTCCCATCCCACCCTCCCTACCTCTCCCCCCCCCGTCCATTTAAAGTACAAAATCTAGGATACATTAAACCAGTCAAACAATGTTGTCATTCAATAAAAATAAACAAGAAATTCCACTGAGTCAATTCTTTTCATTTCCCTCTCCTTTTGTTAATTTAGGTAGTGAATGTCCCCGGTAGGTTTTCGCTATTGTGTTTCATGTAAGGCTCCCATATTTGTTCAAATATTTCAATATTATTTCTTAAACTATATGTTATTTTTTCTAATGGAATACATTTATTCCTTTCTATATACCATTGTTGTATTTTCAAATTATCTTCCAATTTCCAGGTTGACATAATACATTTTTTTGCTACGGCTAGAGCTATCTTAACAAATCTTTTTTGTGCACCATCCAAATCAATTCCAAATTCTTTGTTTTTTATGTTACTTAGGAGAAAGATCTCTGGATTCTTTGGTATATTGTTTTCTGTTATTTTATTTAATATTTGGTTTAGATCTTCCCAAAATTTTTCTACTTTCTCACATGTCCAGATTGCATGAATTGTTGTTCCCATTTCTTTTTTACAGCGAAAACATCTGTCAGATACTGTTGGGTCCCATTTATTTAACTTTTGAGGTGTAATGTATAGCCTGTGTATCCAGTTATATTGTATCATACGTAACCTCGTATTTATTGTATTTCTCATCATTCCAGAACATAACTTCTCCCATGTTTCCTTTTTTTTCTTTATATTTAAATCTTGTTCCCATTTTTGTTTAGTTTTACCATTTGTTTCCTCATTCTCCTTTTCTTGCAGTTTAATATACATATTTGTTATAAATCTTTTGATTATCAATGTGTCTGTAATCACATATTCAAAGTTACTTCCCTCTGGTAAACTCAGACTGCTTCCTAATTTGTCCTTCAAGTAGGATCTCAATTGGTAATATGCCAGCACTGTATCTTGAGTTATATTGTATTTATCTTTCATTTGTTCAAAGGATAATAATCTATTTCCTGAAAAACAATTTTCTATTCTTTTGATCCCTTTTTTCTCCCATTCTCTAAAGGAAAGGTTATCTATTGTAAAAGGGAGTAACTTGTTTTGCGTCAATATTAGTTTTGGTAATTGATAATTTGTTTTATTCCTTTCTACATGAATCTTTTTCCAAATATTGAGTAGATGATGTAATACTGGAGAACTTCTATGTTGTACCAATTTTTCATCCCATTTATATAATATGTGTTCAGGTATCTTTTCCCCTATTTTATCTAATTCTAATCTAGTCCAATCTGGCTTTTCCCTTGTTTGATAAAAATCTGATAGGTATCTTAATTGTGCGGCTCTATAATAATTTTTAAAGTTTGGCAGTTGTAAGCCTCCTTGTTTATACCATTCTGTTAATTTATCTAGTGCTATCCTCGGTTTCCCCCCTTTCCATAAAAATTTCCTTATTATTTTCTTTAACTCCTTGAAGAATTTCTCTGTCAAGTGTATTGGCAATGCCTGAAATAGGTATAATATCCTTGGGAAAATGTTCATTTTAATACAGTTTATCCTTCCTATTAGTGTTAATGGCAAATCTTTCCAATGCTCTAAATCGTCCTGTAAATTTTTCATTAGTGGATAATAATTGAGTTTATATAGTTGGCCGAGATTTTTATTTATTTGTATACCTAGGTATCTTATTGCTTGCATTTGCCATCTGAATGGTGATTCCTTCTTAAATTTTGAGAAATCCGCATTATTCATAGGCATTGCTTCACTTTTATTTGCGTTAATCTTGTAACCCGACACTTCTCCATATTCCTTCAATTTCTTATATAATTCTTTTATTGATAGTTCTGGTTCTGTTAAGTATACTATAACATCATCCGCAAATAAACTGATTTTATATTCCTTGTCTTTTATTTTTATCCCTTTTATATTATTTTCTGTTCTTATCAATTCTGCTAGTGGTTCTATAGCTAACGCGAACAATAAGGGTGATAGTGGGCATCCCTGCCGTGTTGACCTGCTTAAGTTAAATTGCTTTGATATATATCCATTTACTGTCACTTTCGCCAATGGTCCCTTATATAATGCTTTAATCCAATTAATATACTTCTCTGGTAAACTGAATTTTTGCAATACTTTGAATAAATAATTCCATTCTACTCTGTCAAAGGCCTTCTCTGTGTCTAAAGCAACTGCTACTGTTGGCGCTTTACTCCTTTCTACTGCATGAATTAAGTTAATAAACTTACAAATATTGTCTGTTGTGCGTCTTTTTTTAATAAATCCAGTTTGGTCTAGATTTACCATTTTCGATACATACTCTGCTAATCTGTTTGCTAATAGTTTAGCTATTAATAGACAATCTTGTTTGTCACTTTCTTTTTTTTTTTCTCGCACCAGGATGTAGTCCAGGAGGTGCCAGTGTTTGGATCGGGGATGCATCCAGGTGGTCTTAAGGCTGTCCCTCTGCTGAAAAAGGGTGTTTGTAATGACAAGCCGCTGTTCTGCGCAGAGCTCCAACAGGAGGCGCCCATTGTCGTTGCACTTGCCGACGCCATGCTTGCCCAGGATTCCTGGCCAGGTTTCTGAGTCTTTGCCGTGAAAGACCCCAACAATGAAGACGCTGTTTACATCCGGTACCGCACGGATGGCAGTCTCTTCAATCTGAGGCGCCTGCAAGCTCACACCAAGACACAAGAGAAACTTGTCCGTGAACTACTCTTTGCAGATGATGCCGCTTTAGTTGCCCATTCAGAGCCAGCTCTTCAGCGCTTGACGTCCTGCTTTGCGGAAACTGCCAAAATGTTTGGCCTGGAAGTCAGCCTGAAGAAAACTGAGGTCCTCCATCAGCCAGCTCCCCACCATGACTACCAGCCCCCCCACATCTCCATCGGGCACACAAAACTCAAAACGGTCAACCAGTTTACCTATCTCGGCTGCACCATTTCATCAGATGCAAGGATCGACAATGAGATAGACAACAGACTCGCCAAGGCAAATAGCGCCTTTGGAAGACTACACAAAAGAGTCTGGAAAAACAACCAACTGAAAAACCTCACAAAGATAAGCGTATACAGAGCCGTTGTCATACCCACACTCCTGTTCGGCTCCGAATCATGGGTCCTCTACCGGCACCACCTACGGCTCCTAGAACGCTTCCACCAGCGTTGTCTCCGCTCCATCCTCAACATCCATTGGAGCGCTCACACCCCTAACGTCGAGGTACTCGAGATGGCAGAGGTCGACAGCATCGAGTCCACGCTGCTGAAGATCCAGCTGCGCTGGATGGGTCACGTCTCCAGAATGGAGGACCATCGCCTTCCCAAGATCGTATTATATGGCGAGCTCTCCACTGGCCACCGTGACAGAGGTGCACCAAAGAAAAGGTACAAGGACTGCCTAAAGAAATCTCTTAGTGCCTGCCACATTGACCACCGCCAGTGGGCTGATAACGCCTCAAACCGTGCATCTTGGTGCCTCACAGTTTGGCGGGCAGCAGCCTCCTTTGAAGAAGACCGCAGAGCCCACCTCACTGACAAAAGGCAAAGGAGGAAAAACCCAACACCCAACCCCAACCAACCAATTTTCCCTTGCAACCGCTGCAATCGTGTCTGCCTGTCCCGCATCGGACTGGTCAGCCACAAACGAGCCTGCAGCTGACGTGGACTTTTTACCCCCTCCATAAATCTTCGTCCGCGAAGCCAAGCCAAAGAAAAGAATAGACAATAGACAATAGACAATAGGAGCTGGAGTAGGCCATTTGGCCCGTCAGGCCAGCACCGCCATTTTAGATCATGGCTGATCATTACCATCAGTACCCCTTTCCAGCCTTATCCCCATAACCCTTAACTCCGTTACCCACAAGAGTCTTATCTAACTCTCTTTTGAACATAGTCAGCGAATCCGCCTCTACCACCCTCTGTGGCAGAGCATTCCACAGATTCACACTTCTCTGGGTAAAAAAAATGCTTTCTCATCTCCGTCCTAAAGGGCCTACCCTGTATTCTTAAACTATGCCCTCTAGTCCTCGTCTCCCCCATCATTGGGAACAAGTAATCAGACTTCACCTTGTCTCTCCCCCTGATGATTTTGTATACCTCAATCATGTCCCCCCTCATCCTTCTAAACTCCAATGGATACAAGTCCAGTTTTTCTAGCCTTGCTGCATATGACAACCCTGCCATCCCTGGAACTAACCTTGTAAATCTGCGCTGCACACCCTCTATAGCTAGTATGTCCTTCCTCAAGTTTGGAGACAGAACTGGATGCAATACTCCAGGTGGGGTCTCACCAGGGCCCTGTATAACTGCAGAAGGGCGTCTCTGTTCCTATACTCCAATCCCCTCTTTATGAAAGCCAACATTCCATTTGCCTTCTTCACTGCTTTCTGAACCTGCATGCTAGCCTTCAGTGACCGGTGAACAAGTACACCCAGATCCATTTACACTTCCCCACTCCCTAGCTTGTCTCCATTTAAATAATACTCAGCTTTCCTATTACTTCCCCCAAAATGAATAACCTCACATTTGTTCACATTGAAATTCATCTTCCATTTAGCCGCCCACTCCTCCAGCCTGTCCAAGTCCCTCTGCATTTTCCTTACATCCTCCTCACACCGCCACCCAGTTTAGTGTCATCTGCAAATTTGCTCATGTTATTTATAATCCCCTCATCCAAATCATTAACATAAATTACAAACAACTGAGGACCCAACACCGATCCCTGAGGCACTCCACTCGTCACATCCTGCCATTCTGAAAAAGACCCATTTACTCCAACCCTTTGTTTCCTATCTCTTAACCAATTTCCTATCCATGTCAGCACCTTACCTCCAATACCATGCTCCCTGATCTTGCCCACTAGACTCCCGTGCGGTACCTTATCAGATTATCTTATAATCTGTGTTAAGTAATGATATTGGTCTATATGATGCTGGTGTGAGTGGATCTTTCCCTTGCTTTAGTATTACTGTAATTATTGCTGTTTTACATGAATCTGGTATGTTTTGTGTTTTATCAATCTGGTTGATTACTTCCAGGAGGGGAGGAATTAATAAATCTTCAAATGTTTTATAGAATTCTTTTTTGAAATTTATTTATAGTATCTCCATACATTCATTTCAAATTGACTTAGTATAATATTACATAATAGATACTAAATAATTTTCAAATTTTCACCCCCCCCCCACCTCCCCTAACCCCTTAGGAGACCACCTTGTGGTGGTTAATTCCCAAAAACCCAAATGGGTGTGGTATAAACCACAAGTGGCATATGACTTCCGGGAGCAGAAGTACCACTCCCTCCCCACCCCTCAGGCAGACAAAATACACGTATAAACAGAAAAATCATCATTTCTTATATCCATAAAACCCCGGTCCATCAATTTAACCAATCTTATTCATAAACTCTTTTTTTTGGAAAATCCAAACTTGATATTAAATTTTGCACCCTTTCCACCCTCCCAACACTGAGTTAAACATTGTTCACAATCAATAAAAGCTTTTTTTAAAATTTTTTTTTCAAGTCTTCCTGAATTTCATCCACTGAATTAAAACACCTCTGAACATCCCAGTTCAACACCAAATCTTCCATTCTTCTCAGTCTCAAGTTGAATTTGTAGCTTACTTTCAAAAAAAGTTTTTTCAAATCTTTTAAAATTTTCTTGAACATAATTCCTTCGGTCTTGATCTTCTAAAGCATCAATGTTATTCATAAGTTTTTTCTTCTATGTTTCCCAATTTAATACCAAATTTTCCACTTTGTCAATCTTCTCAATGTTAAGTTGAAATTATTATTTATTTTCAAGAAAAACTTATTCAAAATTTTTAACTCTTCTTGGACATTGCTCCTTCAACTTTAATTTTATAAATCATCAATCTTGTTCATAGTTTCTTTCTACTGAATTTTTAAATTTAATAAAGTTTCCGTTTTTTCCAATTTTCTCAATATTAAACTGATCTTGTTGTTTAGTTTAAAAAAAAACCTTTTCAAAACTATTAAAATCTGTTTGCAATGTATGCATACTCACAGATAATAAATTCACTCTTCCAATATTCCATCCAAAAAAAAAAATCACTGATAAACCTTATTGCAGGTCAAGGAGTTCCATATATATGTTTATCTTCAGAAAATATTTCAAATATTTCAAATCAACATTCGTCGCCATCTTTCAAAAAGGAGTCCGAAATCAACTTTAATAAGTTCTGTTTTGAGAAAATTCCAGCACCAACTCCGACTCTGTCTGGGCAAATAGG
Organism: Narcine bancroftii; assembly: GCF_036971445.1. Classification (NCBI taxonomy): domain Eukaryota; kingdom Metazoa; phylum Chordata; class Chondrichthyes; order Torpediniformes; family Narcinidae; genus Narcine; species Narcine bancroftii. The sequence continues at coordinate 207,730,493 of NC_091475.1, forward strand.
TCAAATTACTTCCAAAGTCAAAGAATGTAATTTTGTTCTGTATTTATAGATAATAAGTTCATCCTTCTGATATTCCATCCAAAAAAAATCACTAATAAACTTTAATGTTATCTGGTTTTTTAAAACTCACGGGCAACCAATGCCAATTACTGCAATTTATCTTCATAAAACATTTCAAATCAATATTCATCACCATCTTTCAGAGGGGTGTCCAAGGCCAGCTTATCCGACAGTCCAATTAATGAGCTCCGTTCTTAAGAAGATTCCAGCCTTGACTCCGTGGTTCTGTCTGGGCAAGTAGGCCGAGTTTCTTCCAAAGTCGGAGAGTGTAGTTTTGTTCTGTATTTGAACTCTATTTTCCTTAATCTTTGTTGCCATTTTAAACTAAAAACAATTGATAAACAAAACAAAGACTTTTAACAGAAAAGAAATATTCTTAAAACGGGTATTTATATAACTGCCTGGGAGAGACCGGGAAGGCACGTCCGCTCCCTACGCCATCTTGCCACGCCCCCCATGTTTTATAGAATTCTATTGGGAATCCATCCTCTCCTGGTGTTTTATTATTTGGTAATTTTTTTATTATCTCTTGTATTTCTACTATTTCAAATGGTTCTGTTAATTTATTTTGTTCCTCTATTTGTAATTTTGGTAGTTCAATTTTAGTTAAAAATTCATCTATTTTGCCTTCTTTCCCTTCGTTTTCAGTTTGGTATAATTGTTCATAGAATTCTCTAAAGTTTTCATTGATCTCCGTTGGATTATATGTAATTTGTTTGTCCTTTTTCCTTGATGCCAATACCATTTTCGTAGCTTGTTCTGTCTTAAGCTGCCATGCTAGGATTTTGTGCGTTTTTTCACCTAGTTCATAATATTTCTGTTTTGTCTTCATTATGTTCTTCTCCACCTTATATGTTTGTAGTGTTTCATATTTTATTTTTTTATCCGCCAATTCTCTTCTTTTAGTTGTGTCTTCCTTCATTACTAATTCTTTTTCTATATTTACTATTTCCCTTTCCAACTGCTCTGTTTCCTGATTATAGTCTTTTTTCATCTTGGTTACATAACTTATTATTTGCCCTCTAATGAATGCTTTCATTGCATCCCATAGTATAAACTTATCTTTCACTGATTTCGTATTTATTTCAAAATACATTTTAATTTGTCTTTCAATGAATTCTCTAAAATCCTGCCTTTTGAGTAGCATGGAGCTTAATCTCCATCTATACATTCTTGGAGGGATGTCCTCTAACTTTATTGTCAATATTAAGGGTGAATGGTCCGATAATATTCTAGCTTTATATTCTGTTTTTCTTACTCTATCTTGCATACGAGCTGATAACAAAAATAGGTCTATTCTTGAGTACGTTTTATGTCTACCCGAATAATATGAATATTCCTTTTCCTTTGGGTGTTGTTTCCTCCATATATCCAAAAGTTGCATTTCTTCCATCGATTTAATTATAAATTTGGTTTCTTTGTTCTTTCTGTTAATTTTTTTCCCCGTTTTGTCCATATTTGAATCCAAATTCAGGTTGAAATCCCCTCCTATTAATATGTTCCCTTGCGTATCTGCTATCTTCAAAAAAATATCTTGCATAAACTTTTGATCTTCTTCGTTAGGTGAATATACATTGAGTAGATTCCAAAACTCCGAATATACCTGACATTTTATCATTACATATCTCCCTGCTGGATCTATTATTTCCTCTTCTATTTTAATTGGCACATTTTTACTAATTAATATAGCTACTCCTCTTGCTTTTGAATTAGTTACGTGTCCTACCCAATCTCTCTTTAATTTCTTGTGCTCCAATTCAGTTAAATGTGTTTCTTGCATAAATGCTATGTCAATTTTTTCTTTTTACAGTAAATTTAGCAGTTTCTTCCTTTTAATTTGGTTATGCATGCCATTAATATTTAAAGTCATATAGTTCAGCGTAACCATTTTATACTTTGTTTATCTTCCCTTTCCGTTTCTCCATCATCACCTTTCCTTCTCATCCATTTCTGCTTTCTTGTTTTGAACACTTTATAAGACAACATTTCTAAAACATCAAACATTTTCCTTATTCTCCTATTTAAAATTTCTTTAACCCCATTCTCCCCTCCCCCTCCTGAGTTGCCCTTTATCCCTTGTCGGACAACCACATCTCCCCTCTCCATTTGGATTTGCGAATTCACTCGCAAACGTCAGCTGATTTTGTAGTGACCGTAATTCCTCCCCACCCAGCCCCCCCCAGAAAAGATTTCAATTTTCATATGTAACAAAGGTCACTCTTTTAATTCCCTCCTTATTCCCTCTATTCCCTTTCCCTCCCTTATTAATTCTTGTCTATACTCTATATATTTTCCTCTAAATACGGATACATTCATGTATACACCCTATATATATATATATATATATATATATATATACACACATACATATAGTTCGTGGTCATTTTTACTCTTATTACATGTCTTCATCTCTCTGCTTGTTTTGTAGTTGTTCTGCAAATTTCCTTGCTTCCTCTGGATCCGAGAATAGTCTGTTTTGTTGCCCTGGAATAACTATTTTAAGTACCGCTGGGTACCTTAACATAAATTTATATCCTTTTTTCCATAAGATCGTTTTCGCTGTATTGAACTCCTTTCTCTTCTTCAGGAGTTCAAAACTTATGTCTGGATAGAAAAAAATTTTTTGACCTTTGTATTCCAGTGGCTTTTTGTCTTCTCTTATTTTCTTCATTGCTTTCTCCAATATATTTTCTCTTGTTGTATATCTTAGGAATTTTACTAGAATGGATCTTGGTTTTTGTTGTGGCTGTGGTTTCGGGGCTAATGTTCTATGTGCCCTTTCTATTTCCATTTCTTCCTGTAATTCTGGTCTTCCTAGGACCCTGGGGATCCAATCTTTTATAAATTCTCTCATATTCTTGCCTTCTTCATCTTCCTTAAGGCCCACTATCTTTATATTATTTCTTCTATTATAGTTTTCTATTATATCTATCTTCTGAGCTAACAGCTCATGTGCCTCTTTAACTTTTTTATTAGATTCTTCTAATTTCTCTTTTAAGTCCTCTACTTCCATTTCTTCAATTGTTTCTCGTTCTTCCATATTTTCCACTCTTTTTCCTATCTCTGATATGGCCATTTCCATTTTATTCATTTTTTCTTCTGCATTCTTAATTCTTCTTTTTATCTCATTAAATTCTTGTAATTGCCATTCTTTCACTGATTCCATATATTCTTTAAGAAAAGCTACATCCATTGTCTTGCTTTTCTCTTCTTCTTCCACTTCTTTCTGTTCTTCTTCTTCTTCTTCCTCTGGATTGACCATCTGTTGTTTCCTTGTTTTCTTTTTACCCTCTTCTTTCTTGTTGTCGTTATTGTCTGTGTTCTGCACCTGCTGCTGTGCTGCAGGTGTCTCTCTCAGCTGTGGAGATCGACTCCGCAGCTGTTCCCCCCTCCCGTCAGTCTGTTTTTTTTCATGCGCATCGCACATGCGCGACTCCTCACGCATGCGTGGTTGCGCACTTTTACTCAGCTCTGCGAGCCATTTTTGTAGTCCCGAGCCCGGGACCTCCACTGACCTGCAGGAGCGGACTTCTCTCTCCGCGGCGGGCCTTTTTGGACAGGTAAGGCCTTTACCTTCTTCTTCCGACATTCTTTCTTCTTTTCTTTCCGTTGTTTTCGACTTTTCTCTCTTTGCTGCCATTTTCTTCTCACCTTTATTTTTACTTTATTATAAATTTTAATCTTGTACCTTTGTGCTTTGTGTATTTTTTTTTAAACTTTTCGGGAGAGGGCTGGAATTCCCTGACCGGCCACACTCCATCACGTGACTCCTCCCCCTTCTCTTGCAGCTTAATGTGCATGTTGGTTATAAATCTTTTAATTATCATTGTGTCTGTAATCACATATTCAAAGCTGCTTCCTTCAGCTAATCTCAAGCTGTTTCCCAATTTCTTCTTCTTTGGCTTGGCTTCGCGGACGAAGATTTATGGAGGGGTAATGTCCACGTCTGCTGCAGGCTCGTTGGTGACTGACAAGTCCGATGCGGGACAGGCAGGCACGGTTCCAGCGGTTGCAAGAGAAAATTGGTGGGTTGGGGTTGGGTGTTGGTTTTTTCCTCCTTTGTCTTTTGTCAGTGAGGTGGGCTCTGCAGTCTTCTTCAAAGGAGGTTGCTGCCCGCCGAACTTTGAGGCGCCAAGATGCACGGTTGGAGGCCATATCAGCCCACTGGCGGTGGTCAATGGGACAGGCACCAAGAGATTTCTTTAGGCAGTCCTTGTACCTCTTTGGTGCACCTCTGTCTCGGTGGCCAGTGGAGAGCTCGCCATAGAACACGATCTTGGGACGGCGATGGTCCTCCATTCTGGAGGCGTGACCCACCAGCACAGTTGGGTCTTCAGCAGTGTGAATTCGATGCTTGCGGACTCTGCCAGCTCGAGTACTCCGATGTTGGTGATGAAGTCACTCCAATGAATGTTGAGGATAGAGCGGAGACAGCACTGATGGAAGCATTCTAGGAGCCGTAGGTGATGCTGGTAGAGGACCCATGATTCGGAGCCAAACAGGAGTGTGGGTATGACAACGGCTCTGTACACGCTGATCTTTGTGTGTTTCTTCAGGTGGTTGTTTTTCCAAACTCTTTTGTGTAGTCTTCCAAAGGTGCTATTTGCCTTGGCGAGTCAATTTATTGGGTCATGATTTAACACATTTTTTACTTCCTGCGTTTCAAACCGTATGGGTGGTGCAACAGGTAGAAAGTGGGGCACATCTACCCACAGCAGATTTATTTTAAGGTTTACAAGTAAATGGAGAATATAGGGGGGGGTGGGGGTGGGGAGAAGTAGGCAGTTCGCATGGAAGACATTGAAGAGCATCAAAGACAAAAGCCCATTGTGCATCTGCTCCATCAATACAGCAGTAGCAGAGCTGCTGTCCCACTGTTCCAGTCACCCAGGCTCGATCTGGACTTCTCAGCGTAGAGTTTGCGCCGTTTTGTCAACGATTGAGTGGTGATGTCTCCATTTGACTTGGAAGAAAATTCTGGATCACTCGGGACCACAATCTCAGAGATGTGCAATGAATATCAACTTTCCAAATCCCACCTTACATAATGTATGTGGCTGTAGGTTAATATGGTTGTCATTGGGTGGGACGGGTGGATGTCATTGGATAACACAGGATTACATGGCCAGAATCAGCTTCTACCATGTGATGTTCCTTTTATTGTAATAAAGAAATTTGGGTTCTTTCAAAACAACAGTATTAGCTTTCAAACTCATGCCATGACCATGTGGAGGTATCCATCTTGAATCTCTTGAGCTGCAAGAGTCTCCGACTCACTCTAGTGGTCAAGAGGATCACTTTCACTGTATCATTACATCCCCTTTCCTTGAGATGTTTAATCACATTTCAATTTAAAGTTCAACACAAACTTTATCACAACATTAGCAACACAAACTTTTGCGGCTGCAACAAACCACTTGGTTCTTGTACGTTCACCTTAGTACAAATTTTAACCGCAATAATATGAATACTTTTCATCATTTTAAAAGATCAGTCTCCCTTTTATCCCAACAGGGGTGACTCTAGCCTTCCTCACAACAGCATTCCCAACTGCAAAAGGGATCCACTTGCACAACTGCAGCCCTTTCTGTATTCCTAACGATAGGGTGCAAGTGTTGCTCATGCTGTCTGACCCCAATCTTACATTACACACAGAGCGATTGTAAGGCCTAGTTTCCACACGCACTAAAGGAGCCATCTCAACCTTTCTTTGGCTATGGCCTCTTTAGGACTCTACTCAAAGTTTATAGCCTGTGAAGCAGCCAAGTTTAGTTGGTTTCTTCCGCACTTCTCTCCTACTGACTTCATAATTTTTTTTTAATGATTTCAATCTGTGGCCCCCAACCTTAAATGTGCTGTGGCCTTGAAGGGTGAGGGGAGGTTGTTGTATGGCCCCCATTGAGAATCAGAGTTTATTGTCAAGAATATCTCATGATATTTGATGTTTTGTGGCTTTAAATTACATTTTAAAAAAACCAAATATCGGTTAATTAGTGCAAAGGAAGAGAAAAAGTGAGGTAATGTTCATTGTCCATTTAGAAATCTGATGGCAGAGGGGAAGAAGCTGTTTTTGTGCCGCTGGGTGTTCATCTTCAGGCTCCTGGATCTCCTTCCTGATGGTAGCAGTGAGAAGGGGGGCATGGCCTGGGTGGTGAGTGTCCTTGAAACACCACCTCTCGTAGACATCCTCAGTGGAGTGAAGACTGATGTCCACGATGGCACTGGCTGAGTTCACAACTCACTGTCACCTTTACCTGTCCTGTGCATGGGCACCGCCATACCAGACAGGAATGCAACCAATCAGAATGCTCCCCATGGTACAGCTGTACAGACCAAATCTCCTCTCACTCCTCACTAAGTATACCAGCTGTCGAGCCTTCGTCATGATTGCTTCGACATGGAGGCCCCAGAGACGTTAACGCCCAGGAATCTGAAGTTCTTGACTTTTTCCACTGCTGACCCCTCGATGAGGGCTGGTTCGTGTTTTCCTGATTTCCCCCTCCTCAAGTCCACAATCATTCCTTCAGGTTTGCTAGTGTTGAGTGCAAGATTGCTGGTGTGACATGACTCAACCAGCTGATCTGTCTCCCTCCCTTGTACTTCCTCATTGCCGTATGTCATCAGCAAATTTGTAGATGCAGTTCCTTCCGGGGCTGTCAAACCCAAAATTTACTTCATGTATTATTAAAAGAATTATGTCTCATCAGTAGAATACAGAAGAAACCAACTAGGAAGGGGGCCATAGCCAAAAAAAGGTTGCGCATGGCTGAAGTCTCCATAGTCGATTCTATTGATCTACTATCAATGCAGGATTAACACACTCCAGCATAATGAGGAGTAATTGAATCACATTGCACCCTTCTCCCTCTTACTAAACCCCTTGTTCACCCCTGATGATACAATTGATCTCAGACCTTCTGGGGGCAATGCCGAAATCCAGAATGGCTACTGTGGAAAAAGTCTCAGTTGTGGCTTATTTAATTTGCATTCAGGAGGCAAGCTTCAACATTACCTTTATCAAATGGCTTTAGCTAATAGCCACTCTGTTCAAAGCCAGGAGCTTCAGCTGTGCCTTGCCAATGGAACAAGTTCAGAGGAAGGCTGTTATCAACAAGGGAGCACAGAAGCTTCTCATCTTCTTCTGTCAGCTCAGCGAGTCAAGGGGTCATAGGGGTTGAAACTTCAACCACCCCAGTTAAGAGTGAATGAACTCAATACTTGGACTTGTGTGAACTGGGCAGAGAACCAGGATGTCTTCGCTGAAAATGTATTGGGCAAAGACAGGCAGCCACATTGGTGCTGGCCACAGTTAAAGGTGCATACTTACACAGAACAGACCCTTCAGCCCAGCATGAAGGACCCTAGCCTGAAACATCATTTATGCATTTTTAATCTTTGCAATATAAAGGACGCTCCTTGACCTGCTGAGTTTTGCCAGCTTTGTTTTTACTTCCACCATGGTGTCAGCAGATTTTCATGTTTTACTTCAAACTCTTCGGCCCAACTTGTCCATGCTGACCAAGCTGGCATTCTGGGCTAGTCCAACTTGCTTGCATTCAGTTTGTATCCTTTTAAGCCCTCCTCATCCATATACCTTTTTTAAGTCGCAACTGCATCCACTTTTATTCTTTGGCAGCAGGTTCCAAATACAGACCACCTTCTGAATGGAAATGTTACCCCCTCAGGTCCTTCTTTCCCTTCTCACCTCAAACCAATGCCCCCCTGTAGAGGGCTGTGGCTGTCAAGTGACAGCACTGCCCACTCACTACCTGGTCGGAAGACACACCACCTGCCAATTAAGGTTTGGCCCCACCCATCAGTGCACACCTGACCATTGGCTTCTTTAAGTACCTTTGTACTTGGCCTTGGGCCATTGGCCTTTGTAATCGACTAGACCTTGCTTGCACCGAGCCATTGTCGCTTTGTAAATTGCCTGGGCTGGACCACCCCCACTCCCCGCCAGTCCTCCAGCATGATAAAGGGCGCCACATGTGCTTGTCTCTTTCCCTTTACCATCTTCAAGGGACTACCCTGCTTCACTCCAGGCCGAGTACTGGTGCTGGAGAATCGTTTTCCAACAAATATAAAGTGTCTCTGTAATGATAAAATAGCATAAAAGTGCCACATGTTGGAAGAGATAGGTAAAACACAGCCATGTTTAAGTGGCTCAGTATAAAGTGGTCTGATATTCCAGTTTTATTGCAGAATGAAACATTGAAATTAATTGCATCCCAAGTGGAACTAGGTAGTAATGCAAACATATTCCAAATTAAATTTTACAGAGCAAAATAAAATCCTGGAGTCCATGCAGTAACACTGAGTTCCTCCAGCAGTTTGTTGTCTGAGCTCCAGATCCTAGCATCTTCAGCCTCCTGTGTCTTTATTTCAAAAGCCAAGGTGAACTCGTGCACCAACTCAGCAGCTCCTCATTACCCGGGTTGCATTCTTACCCGTCGATAGATCAACAACTAAAAAACAAGGTCACAACCCTTCCGAAGACTACTGTGAGACCCTACCCTTAGTTATAAGCTAATAAAAGTATTTGTTCTCCTTCCAGTCGTGAGAGCTTCTATTCATGCAACAATCGGTGAGGCCCAATTAGAGGATTGTGTGCAGTTTTGGTCACCTAACTACAGGAAAGATATCAATAAGATAGAGAGAGTGCAGAAAAGATTTACTAGGATGTTGCCCAGACTTCAGGAACTGAATTACAGGGAAACGTTAAACAGGTCAGGACTTTATCTCCTGGAGCAGAGAAGAATGAGGGGAGATTTGTTAGAGGTATTTAAAATTATGAGGAGGACAGACAGAGTAAATGTAGGTTGGCTTTTTCCTCTGAGGGTAGGTGAGATACAAACTAGAGGACATGGGCTAAGAGTGAAAGGGGAAAAGCTTAAGGGGAACTTCTTTACATAGACTGGTGGTGGTGTGGAATGAGTTGCCAGCTGAAGTGGTGAATGCGGGCTCAATTTTAACATTTAAGAATTTAGACAGGTACATGGATAGGAGAGGGACAGAGGCTGTGGACTGGGTGTAGGCAAAAAAAAAGGTTTGACACAGGCTAGAAGGGTGCCTTTTCTCTGTGCTGTAGTGTTCTATGGTTCTATTACCTGCTTACTCTCAGAACTCGAATCTTCAAAACACTCAGACTTTCAAATTCCCAAATTTCCACCCACTGTTTCCCTCAAATGTTTGCAGAGAGGCTGAACCAGTTTAGGCACTCTCATCTGTTGACTTTCTTTTAAAATTAAAAAATATATTTACAGTACAATGCTGTCAACTTCCAAAGTGTGAAAGAAAACTCCACTTAAACCCAGATTTGCACATGACAGAAAATGAAAAAGCCTTAAAATGAGTGGTGGATGCTGGAAAAACAGGAAGCTTAATTAATGAAGGCACTTAGTAATTTCATTTAAAGGGATAGGCATCAAAAGCTGAGGCTTCACCAAAGTTTAGACTTGGCTCATTTCAGTTTTATAGAGTACTGAGTCTTTGAAGAACCATTGACATCAAAACAATGGAGTGACTGTTCCTTCTTAACAAAGCCAAACTGTCTGTGGAATGAGCCTTCTGTGGTCGTCTTCCTGCACCTCAGCCAGCTGTCTCCAACGGTGATGGTTTTAATGGCAGGCAGATAGTTCAGGATGCCGCCAGGAAGCGTGGCAACACCAGAGTTTTCCAAGCGGAGATCTTGCAGGGAGCTCAGGCCATCAAACACTGCCACATTCAGAGACCACAGCTTGTAGCTATGTGATAAGTCCAGGGCCTGCAAGCTCTTCAGTCCCCTGAAGCTGTCGGAAGAGAGCTCAGTCAGCTCTGGAAGGCCCTGGAGGGACAAGTGGGTCAGTTCCTGCAAACCCATGAAAGCATTCCCGGGAATGCTGGTGATTTCATTGCGGGCCAGGCTGAGGTAACGCAACGGAATGTTGGCAAGGTAATGGGTTGGCACTGTCCTTAACCTGTTTCCTGAAAAGTCCAAGCTATAAATGTTGGGAATGGATTTATCCAAACTTCGGACAACTGTGGTTATCACATTTCTTGAAAGGTTCACACTCAAGGGCTTCATCATGTGGCCTTTAGCTGCAAATGTGTCCAGGTTTATGTTATGGAATCTGTTGCTGCTCAGATCAACTTCTCCAAGGGGCATGTTTGAAAATATTCCCTCTTCGAGTTCTTCCAGGGTGTTATGGCTCAGGTTTAAGGCCTCGAGGTACTTCAGTTTCGAGAAGATGCTGGAGGACATGCCCGCGATCTCATTGTAGCTCAGATCGAGGCTCACCAGTGTTGTGTAGCCAGGTCCTGTGAACATCAAGGGAGAGATGGCCTTCAAATGGTTGTGCGACAAGACCAGATAAGAAGTATCCAATGGAATGGGGACCACTGTAAGGTGGGATCCCACATTGCTGCAGTCAACTTTGGTTAGACTGAAACTACTGAACATCCCAAAACTCTCCACTTCACAGTGACACTCTGGTAAGCATGCCATCAGTACACTGTCACAGGAGGCAAGGAACACAGCCAAAACCAACCACGTGGAGTATGCCATTGTCTGCCTGCATTGAAAGAAGAATGAAGATTAGAAACTGTTCCAGACCAGAGTTAAACAGAACATTTGGGAAAAAAAAAATCACCAAGATTACCCTTTCACAACTTCCACTGATTGGTTAGATAGAATTACTGAAACTAAGAGCAAATTGAGTACATCTATGGGGAATGCTGCCGTCGGAGAGCAGCAGCAATCATCAAGGACCCACACCACCCAGCACTCGCTCTGTTCTCGCTGCTGCCATCAGGAAAGAGGTATCGGTGCCACAAGCCTCGCACCACCAGGCTCAGGAACAGCTGCTCCCCCTCCACCATCAGAATCCTCAACCACAAACTCAATCAGGGTCTCATTTAAAGACTCTTGTGCATTTTATTGATTTTCTTTCCTCTCTCTGTGTTGCACAGTCAGATTGTTTACATTTGTTATCGGTTTACATGTTTTACGTTGTGTGCAATTTTTTTGCACTACCAATTAGTGCAGGAAAAAAAAAGTGATGTCTTGTGTACAGTCTGGCAATAAATCTGAAAATAACATGACATGGCAGCAAATGAAAGAAACATCCAACAGAGGCAGGGGACCAGGTGACAAGGCCTCAAGCAACACACAGGGAGACCACCTTTCTTTTATCAAGGTGATACCAAGCAGTTAAAAAACAAAAGCGACACAGTAAGGTATTGTGATACCAATCAGAAATAGTGTAAACAAGTCTTAAGAATTAGGCGCATCTTACACCAGCTCTACCACATGCAGCATCGTAAATATTCATTACGTGGTTTTGTATCTGGACCTGGTGTGAAACTGTTCATCGGGCTAATGCCACATTTGCATCAATAGATGCTCAACATTTTGCAAGATCAGGAGGTGGTAGTATTGGGTCTCTTGAAAAGTATTGCAGTGGTTAAGTCCCCAGGGTTTGATGGAATCCACCCTAGAATATCATGAGATTTGGTACGCCACCAAAGACTCCTGCAAATTTCTACAGGTGTATCGTGGAGAGCATTCTGACCAGATGCATCATTCTTGGGTATGGAGGTGCCAATGCACAGGACAGGAAAAGGCTACAGTGAGTTGTGACGCCATCATAAGCCTCAGTCTTCACTCCATCGAGGATGTCCACAAGAGGCGTGGTCTCAAGAAAGCAGCCTCTATCCCTGATGACCCTCACCACCTAGGCCACGCCCTCACAAAGCCACTACACATTGGGCCCATTGAGTCTGTCCCAGCATGAGCTGATCCATTTCCTCCCACACCCCACACCACCCAGGCCATGCACTCATCACACTACAATTTATCGAACAGAGGAATCCACAGCACAGTACAGGCTCTTCAGCCCACAGTGTTGTGCTGACCGAACAACCTTCTCCTGCATGACCTTCTATTTTTCTCAGTTCCATTTTCCAATCTACAGATCCTATTGCACCTGCCTCCACCATCATTGCTAGCCATGCATTCCATGCACCCACCACTCTCTGTGTGAAGAACTTAACTCCTGCATCCCCCCTCTGTCCTTACTCCCAAGCACCTTAAAACAGTGGTGTTTGATACTAAAATGCCTAGTATCATTTGTAGTGAAGATAGTTGCCAAAAACAGCATCACGACCTTGATTGGTTTGGCAGAAAAATGGCTGATGAATTTAATACAGAGAATCACGTGGGGTTGCATTTTGGGAGGCCTGACATGAGTCGGAACCACACAGTGAATGGTAAGGATCTGGAGAATGTCGAAGGGCAGAGGAATCTAGGAGTGCAGGTACCTACTACCTCGAAAGTGGCGTCAAAAATGTTTGGCACATTGGCCTTCATCGGTTAGAGCATGGAAATTGGGAGTAAAACAAAAGTTTGTGGACACTGTGGTTGAAGTAAAAACACAGTGCTGGAGAAACTCAGCAGGTCAGTGTCCTTTATCTTCTTCTTTGGCTTGGCTTCGCGGACGAAGATTTATGGAGGGGGTAAAATGTCCACGTCAGCTGCAGGCTCGTTTGTGGCTGACAAGTCCGATGCGGGACAGGCAGACACGGTTGCAGCGGAAAATTGGTGGGTTGGGGTTGGGTGTGGGGTTTTTCCTCCTTTGCCTTTTGTCAGTGAGGTGGGCTCTGCGGTCTTCTTCAAAGGAGGTTGCTGCCCGCCAAACTGTGAGGCGCCAAGATGCACGGTTTGAGGCGATATCAGCCCACTGGCAGTGGTCAATGTGGCAGGCACCAAGAGATTTCTTTAGGCAGTCCTTGTACCTTTTCTTTGGTGCACCTCTGTCTCGGTGGCCAGTGGAGAGCTCGCCATATAACACGATCTTGGGAAGGCGATGGTCCTCCATCCTGGAGACGTGACCTACCCAGCGCAGTTGGATCTTCAGCAGCGTGGATTTGATGCTGTCGGCCTCTGCCATCTCGAGTACTTCGATGTTAGGGATGAAGTCGCTCCAATGAATGTTGAGGATGGAGCGGAGACAACGCTGGTGGAAGCGTTCTAGGAGCCGTAGGTGGTGCCGGTAGAGGACCCATGATTCGGAGCCGAACAGGAGTGTGGGTATGACAACGGCTCTGTATACGCTTATCTTTGTGATGTTTTTCAGTTGGTTGTTTTTCCAGACTCTTTTGTGTAGTCTTCCAAAGGCGCTATTTGCCTTGGCGAGTCAGATAAAGATACATAGCTGACTTTTCAGGCTTGAGTCCTTCATCAAGGTATGGACAAAATGCGGGCAGTCATCCGAATAATGTGTATCCACAGATTTGCTGCATCCGGTGCTCCCTTTGTGGCCTTCTCTACCACAGAAAGACTGGGCACAGATTGGGAGATCGCTTCGCTGAGCACCTTCGCTCTGTCTGCATCAGTGACAGGGACTTCCCAGTGGCCAACCATTTCAGTTCTGCTTCACACTCCCCTACTCACATGTCTGTCCACGGCCTCATGTACTACCCCACCAAGATCACTCATACATCAAAGGAACCACATCTGTCCAACCGGATGGCATTCACAGTGACTTTTCTGGATTCGGCTAACCTGTTCTCCTTTTCCCCTCCCCCATGAGCTCTCCACTGCCTTCACTCTCTATTCACCAAGCCATCCTTCCCCTTGATCGCTGCTGTTCCCTCACTCCCTTCTCCATCTATTACCTCCTGTCTCTGCGACCACGCCTCCCCCTTATCCTTTTTATCCAGACCCCTGCCAACATTTTTCCACACCTTGATGAAGGGCTCAAGCCGAAAACGTTGGTTATGTATTTTTATCTTTACTATGTAAAAGACACCGTTTGACCTGCTGAGTTTCTCCAGCGCTGTGTTTTTACTGTGAAAGTTGGGAGGTCATGTTGCAAGATGTTGTCGAAGCACCTTTTAGGGTCTTGTGTTCAGATTTGGTCTCCATGCCACAGGAAAGTTGTTGGCAAGCCTGTGAGGGTGCAAAAAATATTCACAAAGTTGTTGCCAGGTCTCAGGGGCCTGAGCTATAGAGAGAGATTGAACAGGTAAAGGCTTTATTCTTTGGAGTACAGAACGATGAGGGTGATCTCATAGAGGTGTAGACTGGGTGAACACACAGACTTTTGCCAAAAGTAGGGAAATCAGTAACCAGTGGACATTGGCTCAAGGTGAGTGGTGGTGGTGGTGGGGTGGAGAAGAGATTTAACAGGAACCCAAGGGATAACTTTTTTTTAAGACAGAAGGTAGTGGGCGTATGGAACAGGTTGCAAGAGGAGACAATTGAGGGAGGTACTACTGCAATGCTTAAGAAACATTTGAACGGATGCATGAATATGGTGGGCTGGGAAGGATGTAGCCAAGTGCAGGCAGGTGGGACTTCATGGGCAAATTGTGCCAAAGGGCCTGTTTCCACATTGCATGACTCTACAAAACTCCAGACGCTAGTAAACATAGCCATATCCATCTTAGGCTCTGATCGCCCGACCATTGCTGGTATCTATATGTGATACTGCCTTAAAAAGGCTGCGAGGCTAAAGGACCCCCATCACCCCTAACCTGTTCCTCTTGGGCTGAAGGCTGAAAACAAGCATTTCCAGGTTCAAGCATAATTTATTTCCAACAGCTCTTGAATTTCACCTTGTTACACTAATCGAAAGCTGTTCCAACACCACCAAAAGACTGCACTATTGCACTAGGATAACCCTTAAAAATTTACCTACCTTTTGTATTTAACGTTAATTTTAATGCTACAGCCCGGTAGAATGCCCTTCTGGCCCAATTAATGTCCCAAACCCATAGGAGTTGGGTGGTGTGAGGAAACCGGAGCACACAGAGAAAACCCACGCAGGTGACAGGAAAATAACTCCTGACAGATACGGATCCGAACCCGGGATTCTGGCGCAGCAACCTTGCTGTCTTCAATTATGTACACCACTCTATAATAATCTTCCATTATTAATACCCATGGGTTCAGCTGCTAAAGTCCCTAACCCCCTGAAATCCAACCTCTTTGATCAAATGCCCTAATATTTGTTGCTCAGAATTAAAAATTGTCCAGTGAATTTCCCATAAGGATTCTTGAGTCCACTTTGAAACATTAGAAGTGCTATGTAAATTATCAATTTCAGCGCTCTGTAATTTTGGATCCATTCATTTTACTGCTACACTATTGTACACTTTCTTGCACTAGGGATAGCTGTGAATATTTATTATCCATAAGATACAGGAGCAGAAATAGGCCATTCAGCCCATCGAATCTGCCCCACTGCTCCATTCTTCCACTCAGCCCCACTGCCTGGCTAAGAATAAACCCATCAATCTCTGCCTTTCATACACCCAATGACCCGGCCTCCACAACTGCCTGTGGCAACAAATTCCACAGATTCACCACCCTCTAACTAAAGAAATTCCAAGCGGACGCCCTTCTGTCCTGAAATTGTTCCCTCTGTGTCCTAGACTGTCCCACCATGGGAAACAACCTTTCTACATCCACTCTAACCACACCTTTCAACATTCAAAATATTTCTTCACCCCCCCCCCCCCCACACCTCCCAAATTCCAGAGTACAGGTCAAGAGCTCTTATAATAACCCTTTCATTCCTGGAATCATTCTTGTGAACCTCCTCTGAACCCTCTCCAACGTTAGCTCATCCTTTCTGAACACTTTGGAACCATAGAACACGACAGCACAGAAACAGGCCCCTTTGGCCCTTCTCGCCAATCCAGACAGGGTCCATGGGGAAACTACAGTATAAACCAGCCAGTGGTTGGGGATCCAACCAGTCTCATAAAATGGGGCCATGGAAAGTGTGCGCTTGTCGGTAGACCCTGAAAGCTGGGACACGGAGTCCAAAGGGTTAAACAAGGCGCCCAAAA